>NC_069499.1:460347202-460401515 GCF_027579735.1 Bombina bombina
ATCGACTCAGAAAATCCGCTTCCCAATTTTCCACTCCTGGGATGTGGATAGCAGACAGGTGGCAGGAGTGAGACTCCGCCCATAGAATGATTTTGGTCACTTCTTCCATCGCTAGGGAACTCCTTGTTCCCCCCTGATGGTTGATGTACGCAACAGTTGTCATGTTGTCTGATTGAAACCGTATGAACTTGGCCCTCGCTAGCTGAGGCCAAGCCTTGAGAGCATTGAATATCGCTCTCAGTTCCAGAATATTTATCGTAGAAGAGATTCTTCCCGAGACCAAAGACCCTGAGCTTTCAGGGATCCCCAGACCGCGCCCCAGCCCATCAGACTGGCGTCGGTCGTGACGATGACCCACTCCGGTCTGCGGAATGTCATCCCTTGTGACAGGTTGTCCAGGGACAGCCACCAACGGAGTGAGTCTCTGGTCCTCTGATTTACTTGTATCTTCGGAGACAAGTCTGTATAGTCCCCATTCCACTGACTGAGCATGCACAGTTGTAATGGTCTTAGATGAATGCGCGCAAAAAGGAACTATGTCCATTGCCGCTACCATCAAACCGATCACTTCCATGCACTGCGCTATGGAAGGAAGAGGAACGGAATGAAGTATCCGACAAGAGTCTAGAAGTTTTGTTTTTCTGGCCTCTGTCAGAAAAATCCTCATTTCTAAGGAGTCTATTATTGTTCCCAAGAAGGGAACCCTTGTTGACGGAGATAGAGAACTCTTTTCCACGTTCACTTTCCATCCGTGAGATCTGAGAAAGGCCAGGACAATGTCCGTGTGAGCCTTTGCTTGAGGAAGGGACGACGCTTGAATCAGAATGTCGTCCAAGTAAGGTACTACAGCAATGCCCCTTGGTCTTAGTACAGCTAGAAGGGACCCTAGTACCTTTGTGAAAATCCTTGGAGCAGTGGCTAATCCGAAAGGAAGCGCCACGAACTGGTAATGCTTGTCCAGGAATGCGAACCTTAGGAACCGATGATGTTCCTTGTGGATAGGAATATGTAGATACGCATCCTTTAAATCCACTGTGGTCATGAATTGACCTTCCTGGATGGAAGGAAGAACAGTTCGAATGGTTTCCATCTTGAACGATGGAACCTTGAGAAACTTGTTTAAGATCTTGAGATCTAAGATTGGTCTGAACGTTCCCTCTTTTTTGGGAACTATGAACAGATTGGAGTAGAACCCCATCCCTTGTTCTCTTAATGGAACAGGATGAATCACTCCCATTTTTAACAGGTCTTCTACACAATGTAAGAATGCCTGTCTTTTTATGTGGTCTGAAGACAACTGAGACCTGTGGAACCTCCCCCTTGGGGGAAGCCCCTTGAATTCCAGAAGATAACCTTGGGAGACTATTTCTAGCGCCCAAGGATCCAGAACATCTCTTGCCCAATAGAAAGTCTTTTCTAAGTATCAGAGCTCCTCTCACATGCGACTGCATGTCATGCCTCTCAAAAACAAGTGCGCAACACCGGCGCGAAAATGAGGCTCTGCCTATGATTTGGGAAAGCCCCTAAAGAATAAGGTGTCTAAAACAGTGCCTGCCGATATTATTATATCAAAATACCCAGAATAAATGATTCCTCAAGGCTAAATATGTGTTAATAATGAATCGATTTAGCCCAGAAAAAGTCTACAGTCTTAATAAGCCCTTGTGAAGCCCTTATTTACGATCTTAATAAACATGGCTTACCGGATCCCATAGGGAAAATGACAGCTTCCAGCATTACATCGTCTTGTTAGAATGTGTCATACCTCAAGCAGCAAGAGACTGCTCACTGTTCCCCCAACTGAAGTTAATTGCTCTCAACAGTCCTGTGTGGAACAGCCATGGATTTTAGTGACGGTTGCTAAAATCATTTTCCTCATACAAACAGAAATCTTCATCTCTTTTCTGTTTCTGAGTAAATAGTACATACCAGCACTATTTCAAAATAACAAACTCTTGATTGAATAATAAAAACTACAGTTAAACACTAAAAAACTCTAAGCCATCTCCGTGGAGATGTTGCCTGTACAACGGCAAAGAGAATGACTGGGGTAGGCGGAGCCTAGGAGGGATCATGTGACCAGCTTTGCTGGGCTCTTTGCCATTTCCTGTTGGGGAAGAGAATATCCCACAAGTAAGGATGACGCCGTGGACCGGACACACCTATGTTGGAGAAAAAGGCTGCACATACCTTAATGCTGCTTGTAGCATGAAACCAGTCTCCACACTGAAGATGTCTCATGGTTACCTTCAGAAGTCTTGTGGGAACCAGCGTGGATCTTAGTTACAACTGCTAAGATCATCAACCTCAGGGCAGAAATCTTCTTCCATATCCCCCTGAGGAAAATAGTACGCACCGGTACCATTTAAAATAATAAACTTCTTGATTGAAGAAACTAAAACTAACACCTCACTTTACCATGTCTTCCTAGTATAACACAGGCAAAGAGAATGACTGGAGGTGGAGGGGAAGGGAGGGGCTATATATACAGCTCTGCTGTGATGCTCTTTGCCACTTCCTGTTAGCAGGAGGTTAATATCCCACAAGTAAGGATGAAATCCGTGGACTCGTCATATCTTTGTAAAAGAAATACTCTTAAAAACAGGGGCACTTTAATTCATTAAAGTTTACAAAGATGCTTATTTTTTTAAAATACCTACCTTTGCGTTATTGTGAAATAACGCTGATCCTCCACCCACAGCTCCTGCATTCTTTAGCAGAACGATGATGAATCCAGCCGTAGCATTGCCTCCCGAGCTGGTAGCCAAAGGGGGGCACACAACGATTGGAGGAAGCAGTATTAGTCATTGTTCTGCTAAAGAAAGCAGAAGCTGCGGGCGGAGGATCTGCGTTATGTTTACCATAAAGCAAAGGTAAGTATTTAAAAAAAAATAAGCATAATTATAACTTTAATGAATTAAAGTGCCCCTGTTTTTAAGAGTATTATTTGATACTGGCCTTTAACTCAATAATGTTTACATTCACTTTAATACATTTTCTCCCTCTCCCCTTTCTATAATCGAGTACAATTTCTAAAAATATAAATACAATGTAATCAATTGCAAGGATTAAATAAATACATTTGATATCCTTTTTAACAATGCAATCATGTACTATCTACAGAAAAACTTCCACTAATAACGGTAACACTTTTGTTTATTTTCAGAAAAAAATGCAAACCCATCATTCGGCATCAGAAAACAAAAATATAAAAGCAGTGCTGTAAATGGCAAAGGAGAGGTAAACTATAGATGGACTCACAGTGAATAAAACATACAGTAACTTGAGAGAAAGTAATGGATTGTACTAAGTTTAATACTCTTGTCCTTTACAAACTGCTATAAAGTGTTTCAGCCTGTCCCCATACATGCTTTGTCTGCATTCAAAAGCATTTGACAAATCCATCACTAAAAGTGCCGGTGAACAGATTGCTTGGAGAAAAAGCTTTATGGAGTAGCCATCAGAAAATGACTGTATAACTCTTAGGTGTGTTGTTGCTGTGGAGATGTCTGCCTTTTATTATGAATATTCAATTACAGCAATCCCTGCGTGCCAAAATGATACGAGTCTAATGCACCCAGTTTTTATCCTGCACTATCAAGTCAATATGGAGTGCTGCCATTCGCGATTGTGTCCATCTAGAAACAAATTCCTTTCTATTCTTCCATTTCAAATCCTCACCGGGATCAGGCAGCAGTCAGAACAAAATAAACAATGTGGTAGGAGATGATGGTTATTTCTCTCCAGTTCACTCTCTGCAGCCTGGGGAAGCTGTTCAGTTTATGCAAAAGCCCAAATGAAATAAAAGCCAAGAAAAAAAAAAAAGAAAAAAAAAAAAAGGATACTGCAAATTGTTTCCGCTTTCGGTACTTTAGCACACTGAACAGAGGTGCTTCATGAGACATTTCAAAACGTTTCTCTATCCTATGGATATGCATACTGCTAAATGCTAAGTAGCAATTTACAAGCAATCACATGCAGATTTATAGATATTTTCAGCTTACTGATAAAAAGATCATTACCTGCGATGGATCATTCACGGTCAAGTTTCTCCCCAGCACATTTTGTTTCAGTGCAAACCCACTGTTTCTCATCTCCGCCATTAACTCCGAGGGGTGCATTGAAGGCCCTGCAAACAAAAATTTCAGTTTGAATGTATTATTGATATCTTCCTAGCATTATTCTGGCTCCGCAGTAGGAATGTGTTTGAAGCTTTGTTAAGTAAAATCACAGTTAAATCAACTCAATAATCTTCTGCTGAGAAAAGCATCAGATCTGATTTTCTAAAACAGCAGCCAGGAGATTCAGAATAAAAAAATAATTGCATTTGTGTTTAAGTGTGTGGGGATCCTTATCTTATGTAACTTTCTAATATAGAAAACAATGTACTGATATGTCAGGTTGAATGTTTCTCATTATAAATCTAGGCAGGAAGGGATACTGGTATTATCATATATTAAAAGTAACTCAGTGGAGAGGCACCCAGAGCAAAAAAACTTCTAAAGCAAAAAGTGACATTTCTATTGAAAAAAATATATATGTAACATTCACAATACAATAGAATGAAGAAGTATAATTTTCCCTTAAGATCCAACTACTGCTAAAGATTATTATTCCACTTAGAGACAGACACCTACAGCTTACTTAGCTATTCAATAGATGTGAATTGAGCTATAGAAATCAGGCCTTTAAATGTTCATTTTATACTTCCAATCCCTGTAGTGACCATTATTAAAAGCACATGAAATACTTGCTAGTTATTTAGGGCCAGGTTACAAGTGGAGCGGTATTCAACATTCCCATTTGAGCACTAACTCTGGTAGTGTCGAGTAGCACTCATATAACGAGTTGAAAGTTATAAAGCAGATGTGCGCAAAAAGTCGAACTTGCAATATTGTGTGCGTTATAACATATCCCCCATAAAAGTCAATGGAAAAAAACAAACACCCTACTCACGCACAAACCTTCTCAAGTGCTCTAACCAGACATGAAAAACAAAATTTATGCTTACCTGATAAATTTATTTCCCGGATATGGTCCACGGCTTCCTCAATTACTGTTGGGAATATCACTCCTGGCCATCAGGAAGAGGCAAAGAGCACCACAGCTAAGCTGTCAAGTATCACTTCCCTTCCCACAAACCCCAGTCATTCGACTGAAGGTAAATGGGAGAAGAAAAAAAAGGAGTAACACAAGGTGTAGAGGTGCCTGATGTTAGTCAGAAAAAACAGTCTTAAAATAAAGGGTAGGGCCGTGGACTCACCATATCCGGAAATAAATACATTTATCAGGTAAGCATACATTTTGTTTTCTTTCCTAAGATATGGTGAGTCCACGGCGTCCTCAATTACTGTTGGGAACCAATGCCCAAGCTAGAGTACACAGAGGAATAGGGAGGGACAAGACAGGAAGACCTAAACAGAAGGCACCACACCACTTAAAGGACCTCTTTCTCAAAAGAAGCATCAGCCAATGCAAAAGTATCAAATTTATTAAATATGGAAAAAGTATGTATAGAAGACTATGTTGCGGCCTTGCAAATCTGTTCCACAGAAGCTTCATTTTTGAAAGCCCAAGAAAATGAGACAGCCCTAGTGGAATGAGCTGTAATTCTCTCAGGAGGCTGCTGTCCGGCAGTCTCGTAAGCCAAACGCATAATACTTCTCAACCAGAGAGAAAGAAGTAGCAGTAGCTTTCTGACCTTTACGTTTTCCAGAGAAACAAACCAACAGGGCAGAAGACTGGCAAAAATCCTTAGTCGCCAGTAGGTACAATTTTAGAGCATGCACAACATCCAGATTGTGCAACAAACGTTCCTTATGAGAGGAAGGATTAGGACATAGAGAAGGAACAAAAATTTCTATCCAAAACTACTTTAGGAAGAAAACCAAACTTAGTACGAAGAACCACCTTATCGGTATGAAATATAAGGTAAGGCGGATCACACTGCAAAGCCGAGAGTTCCGAGACTCTCCGAGCAGAAGAAATAGCAATAAGAAACAAAACCTTCCAAGACAACAACTTAATGTCTATTGAATGCATAGGCTCAAACGGAGCCTGCTGCAAAACCTAAAGAACAAGGTTAAGACTCCAAGGAGGAGCCATGGACCTAAACACAGGCCTGATTCTGACCAAGGCCTGACAAATCTGACACATCCGCCAAACGCTTATGTAGTAAAACAGATATGGCAGAAATCTGATCCTTCAGGGTACTGACCGACAAGCCCTTCTCCAGACCTTCCTGGAGAAAAGACAAAATCCTAGGAATCCTGACCCTACTCCAAGAATAGCCCTTGGATTCACACAAATAAAGATATTTACGCCATATCTTATGGTAAATCTTCCTAGTTACAGGCTTGCGAGCCTAGATCATGGTCTCAATGACCGACTCAGAGAACCCACGCTTAGACAAAACTAAGCGTTCAATCTCCAAGCAGTCAGCTTCAGAGAAACAAGATTTGGATGAAGGAAGGGATCCTGAAGTAGAAGGTCCTCCCTCAGAGGCAGTCGTCAAGGTGGAAGGGACGACAATACCACTAAGTCTGCATACAAAACCCTGCAAGGCCACGCAGGAGCTATTAGAATCACTGACACCCTCTCCTGCTTGATACAAGCAATGACTCGTGGAAGGAGAGCGAACGTAGGAAACAGGTATGCCAGCCTGAACTCCCACCGCCAGAGCATCTATAAGAGCGGCCTGCAGATCCCTTGACCTCAAACCGTACCTCGGAAGCTTGGCATTCTGCCGAGACATCATCAGATCCAGCATCCCCGATCTGAAGATCAAGCTGGAGAACACCGGATGCAGCTCCCACTCCCCAGTATGAAAAGTCTGCTCAGAAAATTCGCTTCCCAGTTGTCTGCTCCTGGAATGTGGATGGCAGACAGACAGCAATTGTGAGCTTCCGACAACTGAATAATCCGAGCCACCTCTTTCATGGCTAAGGAACTCTGAGTTCCTCCTTGGTGGTTGATGTAAGCCACTGAGGTTATGTTGTCCGACTGGAACCTGATAAACCGGGCTAAGGACAACTGAGGCCAAGCCATCAGAGCGTTGAATATCGCTCTCAACTCCAAGATGAGTATGGGGAGAGCAGACTCCTCCTAAGTCCCTGGGCCTTTAACGAGTTCCAGACTGCTCCAGCAGGCTGGCATCCGTGGTCTTAATCATCCAGGTAGGTCTCCGGAAGCATGTGCCCTGAGACAGATGCTCCTGAGAAAGCCACCACGGTAGAGAGTCTCTTGTCGACTGATCTAGTTCTATCCTCTGAGACAGATATACATAGTCCCCGTTCCATTGCCCAAGCATGCACAATTGCAGAGCTCTTAAATGGAATCGAGCAAAGGGAATGATGTCCATGGAAGCTACCATCAGACCAATTACCTCCATACATTGAGCAACTGATGGTCGAACAGTAGACTGTAGAGAGAGGCAAGCAGAAAAAATCTAGGCTTTTCTGGCCTCCGTCAGAAATATTTTCATCAATAGGGAATCTATTATGGTTCCTAAGAAAACTACCCTGGCTGGAACAAGGGAACTCTTTTCCAGATTCACTTTCCATCTGTGGGAACGTAGAAAAAAGACAACAAGATCTCTGTATGAGGGTTTGCTTGTTGAAAAGAGGATGCCTGAACCAGAATGTCATCCAGATAGGGCGCTACAGCAATTCTCAGAGACCGAATCACTGCCAAGAGAGCCCCCAGAACCTTTGAGAAAATTCTGGGAGCTGTGGCAAGGCCAAATGGAAGAGCCACAAACTGAAAGCTAGTGTCCAGAAAGGCAAATCTCAGAAATTTGTGATGATCCCTGTGAATGGGAACATGAAGGTACACATCCTTCAGGTCTATGGTCGTCATGAACTGACCTTCTTGCACTAAAGGAAGAATGGAATGTATAGTTTCCATCTTGAAGGATGGTACTCTGAAAAAATTGTTTAGACACTTTAGATATAGAATAGGTCGGAAAGTTCCCTCTTTTTTGGGAACCACAAACAGATTTGAATAAAAGCCTAGACCCTGTTCCTGTACTGGAACTATCACTCCCAGGGAGGAAAGATCCTGTACACATTTCAAGAACGCCTCTCTTTTTATCTGGTCTGCAGATAATCTTGAGAGGTGGAATCTGCCCCTGGGAGGGAAGGTCTTGAATTCTAACCTGTAACCTTGGGATACTATGTCCACTGCTTAAGGGTCTAGGACATCTCGTATACAGGCCTGAGAGAACCGAGAAAGTCTGCCCCCCACTTGATCCAATCCTGGATCGGGGGCAACCTCTTCATGCTGATTTAGATTCAGTATTGGGTTTCTTTGATTGCTTCTCCTTGTTCCAAGACTGATTGGGTTTTCAAGAAGGCTTGGACTGTTCCTGCTTGTAAGAGAAAGGGGAAGACTTACCTCTGAAATTACGAAAGGAACGAAAATTACTCTGACGTCCTTTGTCTATTCTTCTTATCTTGTAGAAGAAAAGACCCTTTACCACACGTAAATTCGGAAATAATTTCTGCCAGACCAGGACCAAACAAGGTCTTACCCTTGTAAGGAATTGCCAAAAGCTTGGACTTAGATGAAACATTCGCTGACCAAAATTTCAGCCATAATGCTCTGCTCGCAAAAACAGCGAAACCAGATATTTTGGCTCCCAACTTAATAACCTGCAATGAAGCATCAGTAATAAAGGAGTTGGCTAACTTAAGAGCCTTAATTCCGTCTTGGATCTCTTCCAAGGGAGTCTCTACCTCTAGGGACTCAGACAATGCATTGAACCAATAAGCTGCCACACTTATCACAGTAGCAATACACACCGCAGGTTGCCATTAGAGACCTTGATGGACATACATCCTTTTTAAATAAACCTCCAGCTTCTTGTCCATTGGATCTTTAAAGGAGCAGCTATCCTCAATAGGTATAGTAGTTCTCTTAGCCAAAGTAAAATTTGCCCTCCTCCTTGCACTGAAGGCAGAGAATGACTGGGGTTTGTGGGAAGGGAAGCAATACTTAAAGGGCCATTATACACTCATTTTTTCTTTGCATAAATGTTTTGTAGATGATCTATTTATAAAAAGCCCATAAAGTTTTTTTTTTTTTTTTAAATTATCATTTTGCTTATTTTTAAATAACATTGCTCTGATTTTCAGACTCCTAACCAAGCCCCAAAGTTTTATTTGAATACCGTCAGCTACCTTCTCCAGCTTGCTCCTGTTTGTCTAAAAGGGTCTTTTCATATGCAAAAGAAGGGGGAGGGGGGAGTGTCTTATTTCCCACTTGCAGTGGGCTTTCCAACTACCTTTTCAACAGAGTTAAACTGAAAGCTTCTAAGTACGTTTTTAAACCATTTTATACTGGATTTTTATATCAGTATCTGTGCATCTTATTCTTTATAGTAGTGTCTGTTACATGCAGTTATATGAAAATGAGTGTATACTGTCCCTTTAAAAGCTTGGCTGTGGTGCTCTTTGCCTCCTCCTGCTGGCCAGGAGTGATATTCCCAACAGTAATTGAGGACGCCGTGAACTCACTATATGTTAGGAAAGAAATATGAATATATCACGTTGCAATGTTCTTCACATAGAAGAATATGTTCTATTTATTGAGAGAGAGAGAGAGAGAGAGAGAGAGAGGGGATTATATATAGGTATAGATGTATACAGATATATACAGGAATATCTATTTATAAATAGAAAGAACATATTCCCCTATGTGAAGAACATTGGAATGTAAAAACTGAATTTATGCTTACCTGATAAATTTATTTCTCTTGTGATGTATCGAGTCCACGGATTCATCCATACTTGTGGGATATTCTCCTTCCTTACAGGAAGTGGCAAAGAGAGCACCCACAGCAGAGCTGTCTATATAGCTCCACCCCCCAGTCATTCGACCGAAGGCTAGGAAGAAAAAGGAGAAACTATAGGGTGCAGAGGTGACTGAAGTTTTTTTTTTTTTTTTTAAATAAAAATATACTACCTGTCTTAAATAAACCGGGCGGGCCGTGGACTCGATACATCACAAGAGAAATAAATTTATCAGGTAAGAATAAATTCTGTTTTCTCTCGTAAGATGTATCGAGTCCACGGATTCATCCATACTTGTGGGATACCAATACCAAAGCTTTAGGACACGGATGAAGGGAGGGACAAGACAGGAACCTTAAACGGAAGGCACCACTGCTTGTAGAACCTTTCTCCCAAAAAAAGCCTCCGAAGAAGCAAAAGTATCGAATTTGTAAAATTTGGAAAAAGTATGAAGCGAAGACCAAGTCGCCGCCTTACAAATCTGTTCAACAGAAGCCTCATTTTTAAAAGCCCATGTGGAAGCCACTGCTCTACTAGAATGAGCAGTAATTCTTTCAGGAGGCTGCTGGCCAGCAGTCTCATAAGCCAAACGGATGATGCTTTTCAGCCAAAAAGAAAGAGAGGTAGCCGTAGCCTTTTGACCTCTCCGCTTACCAGAATAAACAACAAACAATGAAGATGTTTGACGGAAATCCTTAGTTGCTTGTAAATAGAACTTTAAAAGCACAAACCACATCAAGATTGTACAACAGACGTTCCTTCTTTGATGACGGATTAGGACACAGAGAAGGAACAACAATTTCCTGATTGATATTCCTATTAGAAACAACCTTAGGAAGGAATCCAGACTTGTTACGCAAAACCACCTTATCTGCATGGAAAACAAGGTAAGGTGAGTCACACTGTAAAGCAGATAACTCAGAAACTTTTCGAGCCGAAGAGATAGCTACTAAAAACAAAACTTTCCAAGATAGACGCTTAATATCTATGGAATGCATAGGTTCAAACGGAACCCCTTGAAGAACTTTAAGAACCAAGTTCAGGCTCCATGGCGGAGCAACGGGTTTAAAGACAGGCTTGATCCTGACTAAAGCCTGACTAAACGCTTGAACGTCTGGGACATCTGCCAGACGTTTGTGTAAAAGAATAGACAAAGCAGATATCTGTCCTTTTAAGGAACTAGCTGATAATCCCTTCTCCAATCCTTCTTGGAGAAAAGACAATATTCTAGGAATCCTAATCTTACTCCATGAGTAACCCTTGGATTCACACCAATAAAGATATTTACGCCAAATCTTATGATAGATTTTCCTGGTGACAGGCTTTCTAGCTTGAATCAGGGTATCAATGACCGACTCAACCACGCTTTGATAAAATCAGGCGTTCAATCTCCAAGCAGTCAGACGCAGAGAAATTAGATTTGGATGCTTGAATGGACCTTGGATTAGAAGGTCCTGCCTCAATGGCAGAGTCCACGGTGGAACAGATGACATGTCGAATAGGTCTGCATACCAAGTCCTGCGTGGCCACGCAGGTGCTATCAGAATCACTGAAGCTCTCTCCTGCTTGATTCTGGCAATCAGACATGGGAGGAGAGGAAACGGTGGAAATACATAGGCCAGACTGAAGGACCAGGGCACTGCTAGAGCATCTATCAGTACCGCCTGGGGATCCCGGGACCTGGACCCGTAACAAGGAAGTTTGGCATTCTGACGGGACACCATCAGATCCAATTCTGGTGTGCCCCATAGCTGAGTCAGCTGGGCAAATACCTCCGGATGGAGCTCCCACTCCCCCGGATGAAAAGTCTGACGACTTAGAAAATCCGCCTCCCAGTTCTCTACCCCTGGGATATGGATTGCTGAGAGATGGCAAGAGTGATCCTCCGCCCATCGGATTAATTTGGTTACCTCCATCATCGCTAGAGAACTCCGTGTTCCTCCTTGATGATTGATATATGCTACAGTCGTTATGTTGTCCGACTGAAATCTGATGAATTTGTCCGCAGCTAGCTGAGGCCATACCTGAAGCGCACTAAATATTGCTCTCAGTTCTAGAATGTTTATTGGGAGGAGAGTTTCCTCCCGAGACCATAAGCCCTGTGCTTTCAGGGAGTTCCAGACTGCACCCCAGCCTAGCAGGCTGGCATCTGTCTTTACTATGAGCCACTCTGGCCTGCGGAAACACATTCCCTGAGACAGGTGGTCCTGAGACAACCACCAGAGAAGAGAATCTCTGGTCTCCTGGTCCATATGCAGTTGAGGAGATAAATCTGCATAATCCCCATTACACTGTTTGAGCATGTATAGTTGCAGTGGTCTGAGGTGTAGGCGGGCAAAAGGAACTATGTCCATTGCCGCTACCATGAGTCCGATTACCTCCATACACTGAGCCACTAATGGCCGAGGAATGGAATGAAGAGCTCGGCAAGTGGTTAAGAGTTTTGATTTTCTGACCTCCGTCAGAAATATTTTAATTTCTACCGAGTCTATCAGAGTCCCTAGGAAGGAAACTCTTGTGAGAGGGAAGAGAGAACTCTTTTTTATGTTCACCTTTCACCCGTGAGATCTCAGAAAAGCCACCACGATGTCCGTGTGAGACTTGGCTAGTTGGAAAGTCGACGCCTGAATTAAGATGTCGTCTAGATAAGGCGCCACTGCTATGCCCCGTGGTCTCAGAACCGCCAAAAGGGACCCTAGCACCTTTGTGAAAATTCTGGGAGCCGTGGCCATCCCGAAGGGAAGGGCCACTAACTGGTAATGCCTGTCCAGAAAGGCAAATCTGAGGAATTGATGATGATCTCTGTGAATAGGGATGTGTAGATACGCATCCTTTAAGTCCACGGTAGTCATATATTGATCCTCCTGGATCAACGGTAGAATAGTCCGAATAGTCTCCATCTTGAATGATGGTACTCTGAGGAATTTGTTTAGAATTTTGAGATCCAAGATTGGTCTGAAAGTTCCTTCTTTTTTGGGAACCACAAACAGGTTTGAGTAAAACCCTAGCAACTGTTCCGCATTTGGAACTGGGCGGATCACTCCCATGGTATGTAGGTCTTCTACACAGCGTAAGAACGCCTCTCTCTTTGTCTGGTTTGCAGACAATTGAGAAATGTGAAATCTCCCCGGGGGGGGGGGGGGGGGGGGGAGTCTTTGAAGTCCAGAAGATATCCCTGGGACACAATTTCTAAAGCCCAGGAATTGTGAACATCTCTTGCCCAAGCCTGAGCGAAGAGAGAGAGTCTGCCCCCTACTAGATCCGGTCCCGGATCGGGGGCTACCCCTTCATGCTGTCTTAGAGGCAGCTGCAGGCTTCTTGGCCTGTTTACCCTTGTTCCAAGCCTGGTTAGGTCTCCAGACTGACTTGGATTGGGCAAAATTCCCCTCTTGCTTTGCAGCAGGGGAAGCTGAAGCGGGACCACCCTTGAAGTTCCGAAAGGAACGAAAATTATTTTGTTTGGTCCTCATTTTATTTGTTTTATCCTGAGGGAGGGCATGGCCTTTCCCTCCAGTGATGTCTGAAATAATCTCTTTCAGTTCAGGCCCGAATAGGGTCTTTCCTTTGAAAGGGATGTTCAAAAGTTTAGATTTTGATGACACATCAGCAGACCAGGACTTAAGCCATAACGCCCTGCGTGCTAAAATGGCAAAACCTGAATTCTTTGCCGCTAATTTCGCCAGTTGGAAAGCGGCATCTGTAATGAAAGAATTAGCCAACTTAAGGGCCTTAATTCTATCCATAATATCCTCTAATGGAGTCTCCATCTGAAGAGCCTCTTCTAGAGCCTCAAACCAGAAAGCAGCTGCAGTAGTTACAGGAACAATGCACACAATAGGTTGGAGAAGAAAACCTTGATGAACAAAAATTTTCTTCAGGAGACCCTCTAATTTTTTATCCATAGGATCTTTGAAAGCACAACTGTCTTCGATAGGTATAGTTGTACGCTTAGCAAGAGTAGAAATAGCTCCCTCCACCTTAGGAACCGTCTGCCATGAGTCCATCATGGTGTCAGATATGGGAAACATTTTCTTAAAGACAGGAGGGTGAGCGAACGGAATACCTGGTCTATCCCACTCCTTAGTAACAATATTCACAATCCTCTTAGGGACTGGAAAAACATCAGTGTTAACAGGAACATCTAAGTATTTGTCCATTTTACACAACTTCTCTGGGACCACTATAGGGTCACAATCATCTAGAGTAGCTAATACCACCCTGAGCAATAAGCGGAGGTGTTCAAGCTTAAATTTAAAGGCCGTCATATCAGAATCTGTCTGAGGGAGCGTCTTTCCTGAATCAGAAATTTCTCCCTCAGATAACAAATCCCTTACCCCTACTTCAGAACATTGTGAGGGTATATCGATACGGCTACTAAAGCGTCAGACGGCTCAGCATTTGTTCTTAACCCAGAGCTGTCACGCTTTCCTTGTAAACCAGGCAGTTTAGATAAAACCTCTGTGAGGGTTGTATTCATAACTGTGGCCATGTCTTGTAAAGTAAATTAATTTGACGCACTAGAGGTACTTGGCGTCACTTGTGGGGGCGTTACTGGTTGTGACACTTGGGGAGAGCTAGATGGCAAACCCTTATTTCCTTCTGTCTGGGAATCATCTATTGCTATATTTTTAAGTGCTAAAATATGCTCTTTATAATTTATAGACATATCAGTGCAAGTGGGACACATTCTAAGAGGGGGTTTCACAATGGCTTCTAAACACATTGAACAAGGATTTTCCTTGATGTCAGACATGTTAAACAGGCTAGTAATGAAACAAGCAAGCTTGGAAAACACTTAAATCAAAGAAAATAATACTTAGAAAAAACGGTACTATGCCTTTAAGAGAAAGAAAGATGCACAAACTCTGCAAAACAGTGTAAAAAAGCAGTAAACTTTATGAAATTTTTACAGTAGCATCATAAAGCCTTAGTAAGTTTGCACAGCCAGACAAATAAACGATTAACCCCTTAATGTAAAAACCGGATTGACAAAACGTCAAAAACCGGTAAAAAAACGTTCAGCACCTTGCCACAGCTCTGCTGTGGCGCCTACCTGCCCTTTAGGATAGATTTGTGGGGGAAAAAAACTTCTTTTAAGCCCTCAAACACAGCAGGACCCTCTGGAGAAGCAGCTGGATGTCTCTGAGCAAAAGAAACTGTGCAACTGAGGCGCAAAAATAGGCCCCTCCCACCTCACTCGATGTTATGGGGCCTAAAAGAAACACACCAGAGTGTTTCTAAACTAGCCATGTGGGTTAATAACCCTTAAATAAGCCACAATGACCCCTTAAAGTCCCTCAAAAAAATGTTATGTTTTCAATAAAAAAACGTTTTTTCCTATCAGTGTCACCAGTAACTAATGAGCCGTTTATGCAAGCTGGGATTCCTACTAAGTGTTTGAATACAGCTTACCCTTCCCTCATGAGGATATTGCCAGCCTTTTCTAGAATTATCACAGTCTGTCTAGAAAAAAATAGACTGAACATACCTCAATGCAGCTTAGCATGCAAACCGTTCCCCCAACTGAAGTTTTCCTGTACTCTTCAGCCCATGTGAGAACAGCAGTGGATCTTAGTTACAAAGTGCTAAGATCATCATCCTCTTTGCAGAAATCTTCATCCCTTTGCTGCCAGAGAGTGAATAGTACACACCGGTACCATTTAAGATAACAAACTTTTGCTTGAGAAAATAAAAACTAACATTTTTGTCACCACACTCACTTTACCCTTCCTAGTACTTAAGAGTAGGCAAAGAGAATGACTGGGGGGTGGAGCTAAGGGAGGAGCTATATAGACAGCTCTGCTGTGGGTGCTCTCTTTGCCACTTCCTTTAAGGAAGGAGAATATCCCACAAGTATGGATGAATCCGTGGACTCGATACATCTTACAAGAGAAATATTTACAATACATTTATTAAATATGAATATTTCATAAATATGTTTTTACATGTTTTCATCTACTTGATTGCAAAGGGTTTAAATGCATATATATCTATATACAGACACACACGTGCATATATGTCTGAATACATATATGCACATATAAATACATATATACACAAACACAATAAAACACACACACATACATATCTATCTATATAAGTCCTACCTCAGTCTGATACATGTATGTATATCAATGTTAAAGCCCTTTGCATTCTTTTTTTCCAACACCTGCAATCTCAAATCTTTGAGACCTTATAACTTTTTTGTGCAATATTTTATTTATTTTTTTCCCAATTTTTATTAGATGGTGTTATTATGAGTAACTGTACTTCCTAATGTATTTTTGGTGTGTTTTGTGACTTTTTTGTTTTGCAAAACAGTTAACCAGGGCTCTGAGGGTGCAACAATCACTCTAGTGGAAATCATGATTGTGCTCAAGAGAGTACGTTTACTTTTAACTTGTAATATGAGCGATAAACCTGGTGCGTGCAAACACCCTTGATAACCCCCTTTCGATTGTGCGTAACTGTTAACGCCACTCGTAATCTGAACCGTAAATGATTGCATCAGGTTTAAATGTAACTAACAAATTGGATTTTATATTAAACCATGTAATGCACAAAATAACATATAAATGAAACCTGATAATCTGGCAGTTTTGATGTTTAGAATTATCGCTTTCATGGTTTAGAAGGCACACACAGTCCGTTAAAACAGCAAATCTAGTGAAAAAATATTTGTAACAAGTCTTTTCACTTTTAAAAACTAAAGATATACTCTGCTGTAGTGAAATTATGCTCCCAAAGTTGGACTAAATAACAGAAGATTATAGTCAAGTCTTGATCCAGCAATTATTTGATGTTCATTTTATCTTAAAGAAACTCTAAAAAGAGAAAAAAGTTTGTATTCAACTCTATACAAGACTGCAGAGAGCAATATTTCCTTTTTACAGCCAATCACATCACTATTTTAACCCAACTATGGGCAAAGATCTAAACCATTGTCCCTGTGAGTGCGCTTCTCTGTGTGTGTATTAAGTCTCCCTAAGGGAAAAAGGGGCAACCAGACATGGACTCCTTGCTCAGTGTGCTTAGAGGAATATAGCTACACCTCACTGACGAGGCCCAATGAAGGCCGAAATTATCGTCTGGGGTTTCTGCGTTCCTTGTTCAAATATGAATTTCCTGGTATTTTGGTGCTGGACTAACCGTAATAGTTAGTATGTATGTATGTATATATATATATACACACATACATACATACACGTATATATATATATATATATATATATATATATATATATATATATATATATATATATATATATATATATATATATATATATATATATACACACACACATACATACATACACACACACACACACACACACACACACACATAGAAATGGAGTGCACTCTCAAAGCGGACTGGGTACGCATTCAACAGCTTTCAGGGTTCAGACAGTTAACCCAGACAATTACAAAACAAAATTATTAACACAACACATAGAAAGTCTTGCACTATGGCAAGCACACAGCTAGATTAAAAGCAAAAGCATTTGACCAA
Source organism: Bombina bombina (assembly GCF_027579735.1). Taxonomy (NCBI): domain Eukaryota; kingdom Metazoa; phylum Chordata; class Amphibia; order Anura; family Bombinatoridae; genus Bombina; species Bombina bombina. Next base: position 460,364,504 of record NC_069499.1, read on the forward strand.
ATGGTGATAGGCCCAGGACCTAACCTACAGCCACACAATGCATCCCTTCAACGAAACACATTGAGATACAAAACAAGGGAAACACAGGTCCTTTGTAATTTCCCGGTGTCTATGGAAATTACAAAGGGGCCAGTGTCAGCCTTGTTTGCTAAGATAGTTACAGAATTTGAACAGCAGAGGGCACTACTCTCTATGTCTTCTAAACAGATCACTGGTGTAAGAAGTACTCTGGGTAGAGACAAATGGACAATGATTGGGCAGGTAACTCCTGAAGTCATTCAGGGATGTTACTGGAAAACTTACAATTATGCTTACCTGATAATTTTCTTTTTTTTACTGTACGGGGAGAGTCCACAGCTGCATTCATTACTTTTGGGAAATACAGAACCTGGCCACCAGGAGGCAGCAAAGACACCCCAGCCAAAGGCTTAAATGGACATTAAACACTCAACAAATGCTAGATAGAATGATGCAGTCAAAGAAAATATTAGTCTGAGAATAACATGTAGATGCGTTTTTTAAAGTTTCATTAGCCGTTTAAATATTGGCAAAATAAGTGTAAAGTTTTAATGTCTATGAAACAATGGGAGCTGCCATGTTGTAACTTAGGTTACCTTCTCTGCTGTGGCCAATTAGGGAAAGTTATAAATAGGTCACTAGTGTGTGCAGCCAATATCTGGGTGGCATATAACAGTGTTCTGCACTTCCACAATTTTAGAATGGACTTACAGGAAAAGGGGACAAAATACATAATGTACATATTCTTTTTATATATATATTTATCATTTTATATTACCATCTCAAAGTGTTTAATGTCCCTTTAAAATACCTCCCCCACTTCCCTCATCCCCCCCGTTATTCTGCCAAGGGAACAAGGAACAGTAGGAGAAATATCAGGGTGAAAAAAAGGTGCCAGAAGAACGAATAAAAAAAAGAATATAAGGCCGCCCACGGAAAAAGAAAATGGGCGGGGAGCTGTGGACTCTCCCCGTACAGAAGAAAAGAAAATTATCAGGTAAGCATAATTTAAGTTTTTCTTCTTAAAACGGGCAGAGTCCACAGCTGCATTCATTACTTTTGGGAAGTCAATACCCAAGCTTATAGAGGACACTGAATGCAAACGGGCAGGAACAAAAGGCGGCCTATTCTGATGGCACCACAGCCTGTTACGATCCTGGATTCCCGATAAAAAAAAAACTACTTCAACAGAAGCAGGAGGAAAAAAATATGGAAATAGGACAAGGGAACTGCCCAATAATTAGAACCATAAGGATCCCTATCAGAGATCACTCAGAAAATCTGGACTCCACTGAGCACAAAAGCCTCTGAGGCTTTAAGAAGAAAACCAAGCCACTTCAAGGATGGCCCATGTAATTACCTTATTTATTACAGGCCCTATAATGACATAGCTACACTCATAAAGAAGCTGAAGGATAAGCTAAAACCATGCCTGCATGGTTTTGTAAACCATAATCAACAGTACATATGGCTACCCTGTAGGCATAAGGGTAAAAGGAAAATCATACTAAGAGTCTGCCATTTTGGATGGAGAAGATAATAAAAAGGGTGCATGAGCTTCAAAGGAAAAAAAAGGTATGCTGAGAAAGGAAAAACAATAGGAGTGTGGCATCTCAGACAAGGCTCATTGCAAAAGAAATAGCTCTGCCCAACTGTCATCCTCCTTTGCACATCTGCAGGGACCAGAACAAAAGCATTTTAGACCAAGGCCTTCAATTCTTTGGTGAAGACCATCAATACTACAAGAAGAAGTGAGGAAGCACCTCTAAGATGGAGAAAGCCTACCTAACACTGAAGCTCCATTGCCTCATACTTCTGATTAATCTACTGCAATCAGAAAAAAAAATCAACATCTAATTGGTTGCTCAGAAAATGCTTTCATGTCCACATAGCAAAGTCCAAAGTGAGACACAGCTAACCCCACTTCATTTTGAAATGCAATCTGCCCAAGTTTGGATATCCAGCTTAAAATTATATGCAACAAAAAATTCAAATGCGGTCAACCTTTTTTACATGCATAGGAGACAGAGTGGTCCGTGTAGCAGTGGTGTCTGGCACTTGATGCCAGGGTATCCATTACATAAACCTGTGGTGAGTGAGCTCCTTGGCTGTGTGATGTCACACCTGAAACCACTGTACCATTTTAGCAGCCAGAAGCATTCTGCAAAATCACACTAAGTCTCACTTGCCCACTCTAGAATAGTACTGGTAGGCCTTGATAATGGTATTGAAACTGCTCCATCGCTGGTGTCAGTTTCTGAGGCAATAGAAAAATGTGTCAGAAAGGAAAAATACCTACTGTAACACAGTCTACATCTATTTTGAAAATATCTCATTGGTTTCACTCCTGGCACTGGCGTATCCTGTTAACAGGCAGAACAATGTTGTGACAACTTACGATATGCTAAATACTGTAAGCATCATTACACAGTACCCTCTCAATTTAAAAATGTTAGTTGTGAGGGGCGGAGCTAGCCACGCAGGATGATGGCTGCCTTTTGAAAGAGCTCTCATCTCCTACTCCGGCTTAAAGCCTCCTAACAGCATGCAACCTTCCTTATCCCTCTTCTAAACCCTACAGGGAGCATTGGAGACGATCCTCACTCCTACTCAGTACAGTTTTAAAACGGCACAGGACCTACAATCTACACCCCTCAGCCCTGTGACTCACGTACAGACCTCTTATATGTATACTGCAGAGGTCTTACTCCTAGATCACAGCAGAATTTGCTGTCCCACCAGCGAATCCAAGGGACACAGAGCCTGGGCTGCACTCGACGCCGGTCACCTGCTGAGAGAGGTAATAAAAGACTGACCCTCCACCGATTGCGCTGCTGCTCCCCTGGTCGCCATATTGACACCACGTGGCCAACCGCACTCACACTGAGACAGCCTGACTACGCATCGGTATCAAAGTAATAGCGGTCTCAGGGAGGTCAATCGCAGTGAGCAGCTGCCAGAGCACACTGTTGGCTCGCACTCTTCCCCACACTCATTAAATAAGGGGTGACACAGGGCCCGTTGTAGAGCGGAGGGCTGACAGGGATATACCGCTACAACTACACATAAGTACTGCTTGAGACCAGCGATCTTTACAGACTCTTTCTGCAGGGATTAGAAACGAACTGTCCCTTCCTCCATATAATCTGACCTGCCAGCCGCAGGAATATCTTTTTGCTGCACATGCTTTGACCTTCTTAGCAGACAGGGTTGTTTAAGCTACGTTAGTCCTATCCTTCCTGATCTTCCTAGGACAATCACAAATAGCTATACAATTAGTCACTTATTTAATGCCTTGCAAAAGGCAGACCAAGTCAGACAAAATGAACCCCGCTAAAACTCTCAGCCAATATCTTAAACCCACAGGGGCCTCAACACCCATTCGCTCAGAGGATGAATTAACCTCTTCGTCACCTATTTCAGGCACCCCCCTCCCTGCAGAAACCCCAACAAGCATGTTTGTCACTAAAACTGACATCCTGCACCTTTCCTCCAAGGAAGATGTTAAAGAAATTTTGCAGGAAATGAGAAACCTATTCGGTGACTTGCGAAAAGACATGGGGGCGCTTGATCAGAGAGTGATAACTCTAGAGGAAAAACAAGAGTCCATAGAAGGTAAATTCCAACAGACTTTAACTCACATTTTGGAACAGGACTGCAAGATTAATGCCCTCAACGACAAACTAGAAGACTTAGAAAATAGGTGTCGACGCAATAATCTGCGTATACGGGGAGTATCGGAGACAGTTTTTCCTCCTGCCATAGAGGGATATTTACAAGCCTTATTCAAAGTGATGAGAGATAACCCAACTGCAGAGAACATGCCTCTTGAAAGAGCCCATAGGGCAGTGAGACCCAAACCTCCCCCCAAAGCCCCACCCAGGGACATTATAGTCAAATTTTCAAGGTATAAAGATAAAGAGGAGCTTCTCCGGTGCGCAAGAGCAAAGCACCCTATTTTTCATGCTGGCGAGGAAATTTCTCTGTTCTCTGATCTATGACAGACTACTCTCCAGAAACGGCGAGAACTTGCACCTATTACAGCTGCCCTTAGAAATCACGAAATTCAATACAGATGGGGATTTTCAGTATCCCTGATAGTCTTACGCAACAACAAAACACTGACTTACAGACCTGGAGACGACATCCAATCCTTCTACAATGAACTCTCCATACCTCACAACGAGACAGCGGCTGCTGATATCATCCATCTCCCCTCTGGATCTTCATCAGCTACGAGGCCCTCTACCGCAAGAGACGACCCACACTGAAGCGGTCTTTCGCCTACTTCTCTACAAAATCAGACCTCCGGAACTGCTCATGGGGGAGCGGTTTTGTCTTGCAGTGCTCCCAGACATGAGGATAACTCCATAGACATAAGTGACTTATAGATCCCCTCCTCAACGGGGATAGTATCCTTTTGAAAATGTTTTCAACCGTTAGTTTTCTAAGTTGAATGTGTATTGGTTGCTTTCATTTAAAAAATATAAACGTAAATGTGTTAATGTTTAGGTTTGCTCACCCTGCCTTTTGACCAGGCTTGGTTTTTTTTTCTTTTCTTCCTGAGGTTCAGAATGCCGTACAACATCTTGTTTGTTTGTCTGTTTGCTTTTTTGTTGTCTTTTTCCCCAATGACAAGTATTAAAGGGGCTCTTATTATGTATTTTCCTTTGAGTAACATTGTGGTAGGATTAAGTAAAGGATGTTGGTAAACTTTAAACCCCGCTAACCAATATGGGATACTCTCCTACATGAAACCATACCCCTCGCACCACAATATCACCCTCTATACTTGATACCCACAACTAAACATAACAAGGGGAGGATATAATAAGGAAGAAAAGAAAAAAAAAAAAAGGAAAAGGAAAAAAAAAAGAAATAAAAAAAAAGAAAGAAAGGGAAGGGAAAAGAAAAAGAAAACAATTCCCCTGGCATCACCACTGTAGTACTCTCCTCCCAACGTGAGGCCTGTACCTTACTCTTGATACTACACGCACAGCTAGATCCCATTATGCTGTTTTATCAACAAATTCTTGAACACATAGAGAAATAATATGCATTGAAGAACCTACTCTCCCCTTTACTAACTTGATCCTCCTGTATACTAAATTTTGACATATGTAGCCCCTCCCCCCCACTTTTCCTCCCGCTACCCAACCTGCATGCTAGTTAGAGCTAAACTCAGTAAAAATGTATCATCCTTAGCCGGAGGGGGAGATACTTCCCCCTTGTATCTCTCTCTTATTCACTCTTACTTTATATATAAGGTCACCCCTTTTGTCCCTCCTTATCTCTTCTCCTGGTACACACCTGGTGTATACCTCAGTAATCTCTAATACTTTTAATTCTCTAATCTCTATCTCTTCTCCTCTTTCATTTGAGTTCTCTCTGTTCTCTGCTTTACTCTACCTCCTCTTTTTTTTTTTTCTTTCCCCCCTTACCTCTATTCCTCACCTCCACGGAAAATGGTGGGCAGAACTAGCAGGTTTCTAGATCACTCTTTAAGACTGGCAACAATAAACGTAAAAGGGCTTAACAGCCCGGGCAAGAGATCAATTGCATATAAGGAGCTCATTAAGAACCCAAATGGAATACTCCCCACTTTCCCACGGCATGTTTCGCCTCAGGCCCCCAAAAGAAAGGCAGGGTGGGTATTTTGATTCATAGGTCCCTTCCCCTCCAAATATCACAAATTGATAAAGACCCAGAAGGCCGCTATATCCTGCTGACAGGGCAGCTCTTTGGGCAGCAACTGTCATTGCTGAATAACAGAATTTATGTTTACCTGATAAATTACTTTCTCCAACGGTGTGTCCGGTCCACGGCGTCATCCTTACTTGTGGGATATTCTCTTCCCCAACAGGAAATGGCAAAGAGCCCAGCAAAGCTGGTCACATGATCCCTCCTAGGCTCCGCCTACCCCAGTCATTTGACCGACGTTAAGGAGGAATATTTGCATAGGAGAAACCATATGATACCGTGGTGACTGTAGTTAAAGAAAATAAATTATCAGACCTGATTAAAAAACCAGGGCGGGCCGTGGACCGGACACACCGTTGGAGAAAGTAATTTATCAGGTAAACATAAATTCTGTTTTCTCCAACATAGGTGTGTCCGGTCCACGGCGTCATCCTTACTTGTGGGAACCAATACCAAAGCTTTAGGACACGGATGAAGGGAGGGAGCAAATCAGGTCACCTAAATGGAAGGCACCACGGCTTGCAAAACCTTTCTCCCAAAAACAGCCTCAGAAGAAGCAAAAGTATCAAACTTGTAAAATTTGGTAAAAGTGTGCAGTGAAGACCAAGTCGCTGCCCTACATATCTGATCAACAGAAGCCTCGTTCTTGAAGGCCCATGTGGAAGCCACAGCCCTAGTGGAATGAGCTGTGATTCTTTCAGGAGGCTGCCGTCCGGCAGTCTCGTAAGCCAATCTGATGATGCTTTTAATCCAAAAAGAGAGAGAGGTAGAAGTTGCTTTTTGACCTCTCCTTTTACCGGAATAAACAACAAACAAGGAAGATGTTTGTCTAAAATCCTTTGTAGCATCTAAATAGAATTTTAGAGCGCGAACAACATCCAAATTGTGCAACAAACGTTCCTTCTTCGAAACTGGTTTCGGACACAGAGAAGGTACGATAATCTCCTGGTTAATGTTTTTGTTAGAAACAACTTTTGGAAGAAAACCAGGTTTAGTACGTAAAACCACCTTATCTGCATGGAACACCAGATAAGGAGGAGAACACTGCAGAGCAGACAATTCTGAAACTCTTCTAGCAGAAGAAATTGCAACCAAAAACAAACTTTCCAAGATAATAACTTAATATCAACGGAATGTAAGGGTTCAAACGGAACCCCCTGAAGAACTGAAAGAACTAAGTTGAGACTCCAAGGAGGAGTCAAAGGTTTGTAAACAGGCTTGATTCTAACCAGAGCCTGAACAAAGGCTTGAACATCTGGCACAGCTGCCAGCTTTTTGTGAAGTAACACAGACAAGGCAGAAATCTGTCCCTTCAGGGAACTTGCAGATAATCCTTTTTCCAATCCTTCTTGAAGGAAGGATAGAATCTTAGGAATCTTAACCTTGTCCCAAGGGAATCCTTTAGATTCACACCAACAGATATATGTTTTCCAAATTTTGTGGTAAATCTTTCTAGTTACAGGCTTTCTGGCCTGAACAAGAGTATCGATAACAGAATCTGAGAACCCTCGCTTCGATAAGATCAAGCGTTCAATCTCCAGGCAGTCAGCTGGAGTGAGACCAGATTCGGATGTTCGAACGGACCTTGAACAAGAAGGTCTCGTCTCAAAGGTAGCTTCCATGGTGGAGCCGATGACATATTCACCAGATCTGCATACCAAGTCCTGCGTGGCCACGCAGGAGCTATCAAGATCACCGACGCCCTTTCCTGATTGATCCTGGCTACCAGCCTGGGGATGAGAGGAAACGGCGGGAATACATAAGCTAGTTTGAAGGTCCAAGGTGCTACTAGTGCATCCACTAGAGCCGCCTTGGGATCCCTGGATCTGGACCCGTAGCAAGGAACTTTGAAGTTCTGACGAGAGGCCATCAGATCCATGTCTGGAATGCCCCACAGTTGAGTGACTTGGGCAAAGATTTCCGGATGGAGTTCCCACTCCCCCGGATGCAATGTCTGACGACTCAGAAAATCCGCTTCCCAATTTTCCACTCCTGGGATGTGGATAGCAGACAGGTGGCAGGAGTGAGACTCCGCCCATAGAATGATTTTGGTCACTTCTTCCATCGCCAGGGAACTCCTTGTTCCCCCCTGATGGTTGATGTACGCAACAGTTGTCATGTTGTCTGATTGAAACCGTATGAACTTGGCCCTCGCTAGCTGAGGCCAAGCCTTGAGGGCATTGAATATCGCTCTCAGTTCCAGAATATTTATCGGTAGAAGAGATTCTTCCCGAGACCAAAGACCCTGAGCTTTCAGGGATCCCCAGACCGCGCCCCAGCCCATCAGACTGGCGTCGGTCGTGACAATGACCCACTCTGGTCTGCGGAAGGTCATCCCTTGTGACAGGTTGTCCAGGGACAGCCACCAACGGAGTGAGTCTCTGGTCCTCTGATTTACTTGTATCCTCGGAGACAAGTCTGTATAGTCCCCATTCCACTGACTGAGCATGCACAGTTGTAATGGTCTTAGATGAATGCGCGCAAAAGGAACTATGTCCATTGCCGCTACCATCAAACCTATCACTTCCATGCACTGCGCTATGGAAGGAAGAGGAACGGAATGAAGTATCCGACAAGAGTCTAGAAGCTTTGTTTTTCTGGCCTCTGTCAGAAAAATCCTCATTTCTAAAGAGTCTATTATTGTTCCCAAGAAGGGAACCCTTGTTGACGGAGATAGAGAACTCTTTTCCACGTTCACTTTCCATCCGTGAGATCTGAGAAAGGCCAGGACGATGTCCGTGTGAGCCTTTGCTTGAGGAAGGGACGACGCTTGAATCAGAATGTCGTCCAAGTAAGGTACTACAGCAATGCCCCTTGGTCTTAGCACAGCTAGAAGGGACCCTAGTACCTTTGTGAAAATCCTTGGAGCAGTGGCTAATCCGAAAGGAAGCGCCACGAACTGGTAATGCTTGTCCAGGAATGCGAACCTTAGGAACCGATGATGTTCCTTGTGGATAGGAATATGTAGATACGCATCCTTTAAATCCACCGTGGTCATGAATTGACCTTCCTGGATGGAAGGAAGAATTGTTCGAATGGTTTCCATTTTGAACGATGGAACCTTGAGAAACTTGTTTAAGATCTTGAGATCTAAGATTGGTCTGAATGTTCCCTCTTTTTTGGGAACTATGAACAGATTGGAGTAGAACCCCATCCCTTGTTCTCCTAATGGAACAGGATGAATCACTCCCATTTTTAACAGGTCTTCCACACAACGTAAGAATGCCTGTCTTTTTATGTGGTCTGAAGACAACTGAGACCTGTGGAACCTCCCCCTTGGGGGAAGCCCCTTGAATTCCAGAAGATAACCTTGGGAGACTATTTCTAGCGCCCAAGGATCCAGAACATCTCTTGCCCAAGCCTGAGCGAAGAGAGAGAGTCTGCCCCCCACCAGATTCGGTCCCGGATCGGGGGCCAACATTTCATGCTGTCTTGGTAGCAGTGGCAGGTTTTTTGGCCTGCTTTCCCTTGTTCCAGCCTTGCATTGGTCTCCAAGCTGGCTTGGCTTGAGAAGTATTACCCTCTTGCTTAGAGGACGTAGCACTTTGGGCTGGTCCGTTTCTACGAAAGGGACGAAAATTAGGTTTATTTTTGGCCTTGAAAGGCCGATCCTGAGGAAGGGCGTGGCCCTTACCCCCAGTGATATCAGAGATAATCTCTTTCAAGTCAGGGCCAAACAGCGTTTTCCCCTTGAAAGGAATGTTAAGTAGCTTGTTCTTGGAAGACGCATCAGCTGACCAAGATTTCAACCAAAGCGCTCTGCGCGCCACAATAGCAAACCCAGAATTCTTAGCCGCTAACCTAGCCAATTGCAAAGTGGCGTCTAGGGTGAAAGAATTAGCCAATTTGAGAGCATTGATTCTGTCCATAATCTCCTCATAAGGAGAATCACTATCGACCGCCTTTACCAGCTCATCGAACCAGAAACACGCGGCTGTAGCGACAGGGACAATGCATGAAATTGGTTGTAGAAGGTAACCCTGCTGAACAAACATCTTTTTAAGTAAACCTTCTAATTTTTTATCCATAGGATCTTTGAAAGCACAACTATCTTCTATGGGTATAGTGGTGCGTTTGTTTAAAGTGGAAACCGCTCCCTCGACCTTGGGGACTGTCTGCCATAAGTCCTTTCTGGGGTCGACCATAGGAAACAATTTTTTAAATATGGGGGGAGGGACGAAAGGAATACCGGGCCTTTCCCATTCTTTATTTACAATGTCCGCCACCCGCTTGGGTATAGGAAAAGCTTCTGGGAGCCCCGGGACCTCTAGGAACTTGTCCATTTTACATAGTTTCTCTGGGATGACCAACTTGTCACAATCATCCAGAGTGGATAATACCTCCTTAAGCAGAATGCGGAGATGTTCCAACTTAAATTTAAACGTAATCACATCAGGTTCAGCTTGTTGAGAAATGTTCCCTGAATCAGTAATTTCTCCCTCAGACAAAACCTCCCTGGCCCCATCAGACTGGTTTAGGGGCCCTTCAGAACCATTATTATCAGCGTCGTCATGCTCTTCAGTGTCTAAAACAGAGCAGTCGCGCTTACGCTGAAAAGTGTGCATTTTGGCTAAAATGTTTTTGACAGAATTATCCATTACAGCCGTTAATTGTTGCATAGTAAGGAGTATTGGCGCGCTAGATGTACTAGGGGCCTCCTGAGTGGGCAAGACTCGTGTAGACGAAGGAGGGAATGATGCAGTACCATGCTTACTCCCCTCACTTGAGGAATCATCTTGGGCATCATTGTCATTGTCACATAAATCACATTTATTTAAATGAGAAGGAACTCTGGCTTCCCCACATTCAGAACACAGTCTATCTGGTAGTTCAGACATGTTAAACAGGCATAAACTTGATAACAAAGTACAAAAAACGTTTTAAAATAAAACCGTTACTGTCACTTTAAATTTTAAACTGAACACACTTTATTACTGCAATTGCGAAAAAATATGAAGGAATTGTTCAAAATTCACCAAAATTTCACCACAGTGTCTTAAAGCCTTAAAAGTATTGCACACCAAATTTGGAAGCTTTAACCCTTAAAATAACGGAACCGGAGCCGTTTTTAACTTTAACCCCTTTACAGTCCCTGGTATCTGCTTTGCTGAGACCCAACCAAGCCCAAAGGGGAATACGATACCAAATGACGCCTTCAGAAAGTCTATTCTATGTATCAGAGCTCCTCACACATGCGACTGCATGTCATGCCTCTCAAAAACAAGTGCGCAACACCGGCGCGAAAATGAGGCTCTGCCTATGATTTGGGAAAGCCCCTAAAGAATAAGGTGTCTAAAACAGTGCCTGCCGATATAATCTTATCAAAATACCCAGATTAAATGATTCCTCAAGGCTAAATATGTGTTAATAATGAATCGATTTAGCCCAGAAAAAGTCTACAGTCTTAATAAGCCCTTGTGAAGCCCTTATTTACTATCTTAATAAACATGGCTTACCGGATCCCATAGGGAAAATGACAGCTTCCAGCATTACATCGTCTTGTTAGAATGTGCCATACCTCAAGCAGCAAGAGACTGCTCACTGTTCCCCCAACTGAAGGTAATTCCTCTCAACAGTCCTGTGTGGAACAGCCATGGATTTTAGTAACGGTTGCTAAAATCATTTTCCTCATACAAACAGAAATCTTCATCTCTTTTCTGTTTCAGAGTAAATAGTACATACCAGCACTATTTTAAAATAACAAACTCTTGATTGAATAATAAAAACTACAGTTAAACACTAAAAAACTCTAAGCCATCTCCGTGGAGATGTTGCCTGTACAACGGCAAAGAGAATGACTGGGGTAGGCGGAGCCTAGGAGGGATCATGTGACCAGCTTTGCTGGGCTCTTTGCCATTTCCTGTTGGGGAAGAGAATATCCCACAAGTAAGGATGACGCCGTGGACCGGACACACCTATGTTGGAGAAATATATGCACCGAACCAGGCTCAGAACACCTTTTTTTTTAAAAAGTGTCAAACTTAGTACTAGACCAGGTTAGGGGTACACTGTTCCTTGCCGGAGACTTTAATTTAGCATTTGACCCTAGTCTGGACTCCTCTAAGGGGACCTCATCTGTCCCTAAGACTACTCTCAAAACGATTAGAAATACTCTCTCTAAACTCGCTCTACATGACGTTTGGAGGACTCTGCATTCTCAGACTAAGGACTATACCTTTTACTCGACCCCACATGACTGCTACACAAGGATAGATCATACACTGACTGATGCCAATGGTCTTGCATTGACTGATCAATGCGAGATTGGTCACATAACCTGGACGGACCACGCCCCAGTCACCTGCTCCATCTTATGGCCAGACCTCCCTATCACTACTAGGATATGGAGGCTGGATGAATCCCTTCTTGACGACCCTGTCACGCTCGCAGAGCTTGAAAGGAAGAGATATCACAGAATATTTTTCACTCAACAGTAACTCCACCACATCTCTCCAATGCGAGTGGGAGGCACATAAAACTGTTATGCGGGGTATATTTATTAAACGAAAAGCCAAGATTCTCAGACAGGCCAGAGAGAAACATACTCAACTCCTAGATAGAATCAACACACTAGAAAGAGCACACAAACAGGACCTAACCAATGATAATTATAAAAACAATCTCCTTCAGGCCAGATCAGACCTCAAAGCCCATCTGACAACTATCCATCAGCGTAATGCCCTCTGCTTGAGGCAGCACTATTACGAGGGCGGAGACAAGCCAGGAAAACTACTGGCTATGTGCCTACGAAGGAAGCAACTTGCCTCCTACATTCATACGTTACAATCCCCAGATGGTTCCATAATTAGGAGTAACAAACAGATAGCATCCACTTTCAGACAGTATTACAATTTGTTATACAACATCCCAAACCCAGACATCTCCCCGCCAGCAGATAATTCTCCTATAGCATAGGCTTGCCTACACTAGATGAGGCAGGTAGGGACCACCTTACTCTGCCCGTCACATTAGAGGAAATTCGCCAAGCTATCAGGGATTCCCCTTCGGGTAAGAGCCCGGGGCCAGATGGTTATTCGATGGGGTACTACAAGAAAATTTCGGAAGTACTAGCCCCGCATCTCCTAATGACCTGCAAAGTGACCCCTCTTTATCTAGATGCCTTCTGGAGGCACACATAACGGTGATCCCTAAACAAGGAAAAAACCCTACATCCCCTGCAAATTTTAGACCCATCTCTTTAATAAACACAGACATGAAAATACTAGCTAAAGTCCTCGCTAATAGATTAAATAAATATCTCCCCAGTCTGATATCCTGTGACCAAGTCGGGTTTATACCCGGCCGAGAGGCCCGAGATAACGTTATCAAAACTATCCAACTAGTGAACTTTGCCAAGGCGTGTCCGCTGGCCTTTTCTGGGGAGGGCTATGAGTGAAATGGGAATCCCTGAATCCTTTCTTAACATGGCCTTCGCTTTATACTCCAACCCTAATGCTAGGATTAGGGTTAACAATACCTTATCAGAGCCTTTTCCCATCAATAATGGCACTAGACAGGGTTGCCCGCTGTCCCCACTTCTTTTTGCCATCTCTATTGAAGCCCTAGCCCAAAAGATCAGAAATAATAATAACATTAAAGGACTCAAGATAGGTCAATTCGAATATAAGCAGGCGCTTTACGCCGAAGATATCCTCTTCTCCCTAACAGAGGCAGAAAACTCTATTCCAGAACTGTTGTCGGAGTTAGACGCGTATGGCAAGGTTTCTAACTTTAAACTGAACATTTCGAAATCTGAAATCTTAAATATCAATACTCCCCCTCAAATACTACATAACATTAGAGATACATATGGAGTCCCTTTGGCCCAACACAAATTAAAATATCTTGGGATACAATTGACGACACTAACCCACGATTTAATCAAATATAACTACAGCTCTTTAAAGGCCGATATTGCACGAGACTTGTCCTCTTGGCGTAATAAACCCATCTCCTGGCTGGGTAGAATAGGAGTGGTGAAAATGAATGTCCTCCCTCGGATACTATACCTGATGCAGGCCCTCCCTATCCCTCTCCACGATAGCTACATTACCCAACTACAAACCGTTATAGAACAATTTATTTGGGCGGGCACAAAACCAAGAGTCCCAAAGAAAACACAATACTTGCCAAGAGATAATGGTAGGTTGGGAGTTCCAAACCTCATGGCCTACAAACACGCAATTGTGCTTAGACATGTGGTGGAGTGGGCACACAACACTGACAATAAGACGTGGATCCGACTTGACAGAGACATCTTTAAACTGAGAAATATAGCAACACTCGCATGGACACCCCAACAACAGAGGCCTAGAAACATACAACACTATCTCATTACTACAAACATCTTATCTGAATGGGACAAACTTTTGGCCACCAATACTCATATATCCTCCAGATTCGCCCCACTTTCCCCGCTCCTAGAGAATGTGGATCTCCCCTACCATACACTTAGAAATAGAATCCCCCTTCCTTACCCCCTCAGAACAGGCTCTATCCATTTTGTCTCAGACGGAGGTAAATTGAAAACTCAGGCGATCCTTGCAGAGTCCCATGGGGAAATCTTTTCCTCATGGCTCCATTATAACCAACTGGTGCACTTTATCTCCCATCACAAGCATAGACAAGAATTGGGCCGAGAACTTACATACTTTGAAAACCTGTGTATACAACCTAATTACCCTAAACATTTGATCTCTAAGCTATACAAAATAACAGTTAAGAACCCCAATACATCACTTCCCTCATATACGATCGTTTGGCAAAAGGAATTAGACCGAGACATTGACACAGAGACATGGCTGAAAGCATTTCAGTTAAACAAACACTCTTCGGTCTCAGATAAAATACAAGAAATACAGTTAAAGCTTATTAGCCGTTGGTACCTCACACCAACAAGACTTTGCAAAATGTTTCCCAGATTGTCAAACACCTGCTGGAGAGGTTGTGGGGGAGAAGGCACCCTCCTCCACATTTGGTGGGGATGCACACACTTATCGGACTACTGGACAGCAGTATTTAAAGCAATGTCAGAAATCGTAGGCACACCAATCCCCTTTGCCCCAGAGATACTGCTGTTTTGCTCTCTACCTAGGTTAGTGGGTCAGGGCAAACAAGCACTCTTGTTGTTAATGCTGACAGCGGCCAAAAAACTCATTCCAAGGTACTGGAAAACCCAAATAGTTCCTTCCGAGCAGGAGTGGAGAGGTCAGGTGAGTGACCTACTACTGCTGGAAAGATACCACTATCTAAAAACCAACAAACTAGATCACCATGAGCTGATGGTGGCATACTGGAAAGGCACAATCTAAGGGGCCTGCTACTAACCTGCCCCCCGCTAATTGTTGCGGCCAATACCGATCCCCTCATTTTCCCATGTCCCTCTTCCCCCCTCTCTCCTTGTGTGTTTTTTTTTTTTTTCTCTCTCTTTTTCCTCTCTACCTATTACCTGCTCTCTCTCTATAGTATTCTTCCTCCAGACTCTCCTGGAGTAAAATCCTTGTCTTCATTTGTATATAACAAAATGGCTACTTCTATGTTTTAAAACAAAAAATTGAAGAAACCTCGGCAAACGCCTGAGGGTATGACATGACAAAGACTGCAGATTAATATCTTGTCGCTTACATTGTTCTACACATTTGTAACTTACTACCTCATTCCTCTGGACTTTTCAGTATGTTAGGCTAATAATGTTAGCGAATTCCTCACTGTTGTATAATGTTTATTTTGTTGTACCCTCTTGAAGATATACTTCAATAAAATTTTGTTGAAAAAAAAAAAAAATGTTAGTTGTAAGTAATTATTATACACTTGTGCTAAATTAGTGATTGTGAAGCTTTAAAAATAAGTTACTTTTAAGCGCTACTAATAAGAGTAAATGGCAAAAGTAGCAGGGTTAGTGTTATATATTCTATTCCTCCTTCTAACCCCCGATATCCTTTCTTATCTCTATGCATCCTATCCTTCTTCCTCCTTAGCCTTCCTCTCCTTTCATAATATTTTTGTATCCTACCATGTGATTGTGAAGATGAAAAAGATGAGTGAATGAATGATGCCTGTGTATGGTGAAAAATGGTTGTGTCCTGTGTGGGTCTGCGTGTTAATTGAGATATGAGAAGTTTGTGAAATTATAAACACAGATATGAGAAATGTGTAAATGAAGAGTTTAAACGTGTGCGTAAATGCCGATGTAAAAGGTGTGTGAAAGGAAAAGGAAGTTGATTGAAAGAAGGTATAAATGGGTGTGTGAAAGAACACAAAGGTTTGTATGTAAGATTATGAATAATTAGTATTGTAAAAGGTGTACAAAAAGGGGAAAAATGTGAATGGAGATATTAAATGGGTTGAAGTTTTAACAGGTTGTTACGGCTCACATGCTTCTATTTCACATTGAAATTCACTCATGCACGTATCATTTTTGTTCTAAAAATATTTGAGCTATTTAAAAGTGACACAAAACCCAATTTTTTTCTTTCATTATTCAGATAGAGCATAGCATTTTAAACAACTTTCCATTTTACTTCTATTATCAAATTTGCTTCATTCTCTTGGTATCCTTTGTCAAAGAAGCTGCAATATACTACTGCAAGATAGCTAAACGCATTGGGTGAGCCAATAACATGAGTCATATATGTGCTGCTACCAATCAGCAGCTCCTGAGCCTACCTAGAAATCCTTAAAAAATAAAAAATTATATATATATATATATATATATATATATATATATATATATATATATATATATATATATATATATATATATATACACACATATACATACATATACCTATAGAACAAAACAATCATGTTCTATCTGAATCATGAAAAAAACAAACTGGGTTTCATGTCCCTTTAAATTATTCCCCATTTTGTTAAATTCATTTTGTACAAATCAAATTACCGTTAATGAAATTTGTATTGTAAAAAACTATTTTTTTTTCTAAATATCCACAATGATATAACTAAATACATAATCATCTTCCTAGACAGACAGATTCACTGGCTTCTTCTACCTGGCTATTGTGTTCTATATAATTTTTTTACCCAGTGATATATTCATTAACATAGGTTAGACAGCTTACAAAGAGAATACTTTGGACTGTATCAGAACACTTTTTTTTCTTCCTGTAATAACAATCATCACAATTTCAGCACTGATCCTTTTTAATGCTAATATTCTTTCTTAAAATGTCTTATACAACTTTATCTTGGTGTATCTATTGAACAAGGTCAAATACAAGGTATTATAGAGCTTGCAAAGGATCTTTTTTTTTTCATAGCAACAAATCAATGTTGGCCATTAGAATGATCCACCAAGAACGGTATGCATCAAAGAAAGCAGAGGGGTCAATGCTCAATGCTTGCTTGAAATATCTGGCTCATTTTTTTGTTCCACTTGAGCATTTGTTTTGTGATTGTTGCCTGGGGATTCCTTCCAGCCGCTGCTTTAGTGTCCTACCTATGTCGCCTTTCTCAATTTGTTCGGCAGACATCTATAGAACTGCCAGGAACACAAGACTGGTTACATGCCCTAGCTCTTCAAATTGGAAACCTGCTTCTTATGTTTCTGAACCTGTTCTATCACCACCAATCCATCCTGTGGCGTGTCCCAGTAAATCTTTTCATCATTTTAAAACTCATTTTATTTCTTTTTTTTTAAGGATTCAGGATGGGCTTCATGGAGGAGGACTCGCCTTTGACTTATCACGCTGTCAGGTCACATCTGTAGCCATATCGATGAGTATTTTTAGACCCAATCAAGCATTTTTCCACTGTTCCATGAGCACTCAGATGTGCTATCAAAAAGAAACAAATGGCTAAGACTGTAATAAAAAAAATATATACACCTCAAAAAGGTATCAGAAGGCAAAGCATTTCATGTCCCCTGATGGTCTTCTGAATATGAAGATAATATATCAAAAAAGGCCTACACAAAAGGTGGTTTTGCCTAGAATTAAAAACTAAAATATTAAACTGCACCCTTCTAAACTCATTCTACAGCTTTTTACAAATATACTAGGCATACTCAGAAGTCTTTAAAAAGAAAAACCATTTAAGCAGAAATGAACAGAGTACAGACCAATACCAGGATTATCATTTCTGTGATAAAACCATAAGTGAATTTTTTTTAGCAAGACATATGCTGTCAATGTGGCTTGTTCTTGAGCAAATATATGCCTTGTAAAGTTACAGTAATGCAGCTGTGATATTTACAGATTAATCAATAACAATTTCTCTCTCCTACAGGTATATGTTTTCTGTCCTAATGTTTCTGCTTTACTATTACACATGTGGTGCTTGTAAGATAACACCCTGGTTCAAAAACAAGCATTATCCTGTTTTGCTAAATGAAAAATAAAATATTTAATAATTAAATTAAATTTAGATAAATAAAAGAAAAGGGTGCAGATCGTCATGGCTACTAGCTATGAAAACCTGGTACCAAGAAAACTTCCCTAGATTATTTGAGAATGAGAAAAAACTGATATCATGCATATCAAACAGCAACAATTATGCATTAAAAAATATTTTTTCAATACGCTTTCATGTTCAAAAATTCTTTTAGTCAAATTTGAAATGCACAGAAAATACATATACCAATGGCTCCCAGGCTCCTGGGTTTGTCTAGCCCTGCAATAATCTAATCCCCAGGGATCAACTGTTCCCTAGTTAATAATTGACAAATTATTGATCAACAACATCAAATCCCCCCCCAAAAATAATTCATTTTAGTGAGACTTGCTGCTCAACACAAATACATATGAGAGCTTTTCAATTTTGAATAGAAGCACTTTAGCAAGACTTGTATAAGCAGAAATGCTTCTAGTAAAAGCTACACCTGCTTCAGCTTTACTTTGCACGGATGCATGCGTAGCATAACATAGGCAGACAGCAGTAATGTGTACAGCACTTGCAATCACTAAATTTGCATTATCTAGCAGAAGCTTGTAACATGTCAGATATGACTTATAAATGTGATATATGGAACATATGTACGCAATGTCCACTTGCACCCACACAGAGCAAGAAGCTGGAACAGTGATAGCTTTTACTACAAGTATTTTTGCTTAAATATAAGTATTGTTGAAATAGTTCTACCAAAAATTGCATTTAAATTTTGACTACAATAAATCGGCTTTAAAAAGCCAACCGTTAACGGACACTAGGTGTCACCAGAGAGAAGATGTGCAAACAGCAGATCTTTTCATGAGGTATCTACACTTTATTGTAACTTAGATTATAGTGCAGGGCAGCTGGCTTCCATCACTCGACCCTTTGTGTGTAAGGGCTGCCTGATACACTGGTCTCGCATGCGGTTTTCATAGAAATATTTTATTCATACAAAATATTAATTAAAGTATACTGTGTTTAGTATACTGTGTGCTCAAAATAAGGGCTACTAAATCCCCTCCCAAGGTTAAAATCACAAGGTCCTTCAAAAAATTGAATCTTCAATCGTTTCTAAATGACATCAAGAACCTCCCCTGGCACAGATTAAACCTAATTCCAGATTTAGACTCTGCAATTGAATTCCTTCAGTCCGAACTGCTACAAGTTTGGAATTTGCATGCCCCACTGCGTAAGGTGAGAGTAAAAGGAGAGCATATGAATTGGATCACAGCTGACCTCATTCAAAATGTATCAATTTCGGGATTCATTGTGGTCAAAGTTCAAGCATACTGGCTCTATGAACAATCACTGTGAATATAGAAAATGGCGAAATATATGCACTAAACAAACAAAATTGGCCAAGGCCCAATATTTCTGTGAAAATCTGAAAAATAACATATCTAACCCTTGAAAGTTTTGGAAAGTCATAAATAACTTACGCACTCCCCCAAAATCAATTCTTCCTTCAGTTAACAGGGACAGCGATGGGGTCCAATGTGGCCCCATCCTATGCAAATGTATTCATGTCCATTTTTGAAGAATTTGAATCAGATGTATTTCGAAGAGATCATATTAAGTTTTTCAGGAGGTACATTAATGATCTCTTTCTTATCTGGACGGGGACCATGAAGGAATTAGAAGCATGGTTCATTCAATTGAATTCCACTAACCCAGCAATCAAATTTAAGATGCAGTATGACCAATCCCTAAGTCCCAACTACAAAGGGTACTAAGAAATAACACAGAGGATGCTAACAGAGACCTTTAGCTGTCTGAAATAGAGGACCGTTTCCAAGAACGGAGTTACCCCATCAAACTTCAGGAGGCTGAAAAACGCATCACTTTTTAAATAAAGTATATATTTTTTTAACACACACTTGCTATTGTGGCGTTTGTCACCATTTATTTATTTTTCTGCTGAGACTTTTGGATTTTTTCGGTGGGTGCTGCGGCTTGCCTGGAAGTACACAGTCAACTGGGCGGCTGTGAGGTCCTAGTACGCTGATATTGCACCTGGAGGTGCTTTGTATCTTGTAAGTACAATCTTATGGTCTTACATTTCTCCTGTGCAAACGTTACTGGGCTATGTTTCGTTTGCTTTTTACTCACTCAGGCACTAAGCAATAGGACCCTACAAGGAAATCTGACTGAGTATCTGCTGGAGGTTATTAGTGAGCTGGACCACTGTGAAGTTCCAGTCTGTCTCAATAGCACGGTGGGGTGCTTTTTATTTGCGAGTATATTCATTTATTGGTGTCTATCTACATATGCTCTGGTTGTACTAGGCCATGGTGGCGCCTCTGTGTTTCTATTTCTGCAGACTCCTACAAAGATCTTTTGTTGAGAGTCACAGATCATTTATGAGAGCAACAGTCTATTCAATTTTATTATTTTTTATTGCTTATTCTCTCTCTTGTTTTCTTTTATATTTTGATCTCCTCTGTATAGTATGTTTCAGTATAGTTTTCTATTTCACTACCGTGTTAATATGTGACTATGCTAGGTAACTTTAGCATTTCTACCTTAGATTGATTTCTATGGGTCTCTCTTGGCTCCTTTTTGTTTTTTTCTGATTGTTACTTTTATTGGTTATTTTGCTATTTTTGCTTTGCTTTTGGTTATCTTGTTCTTTGCCTATTTGATATTCTGCCTAAGCCATTCCATTTCTACATTGCCAATCACACACTCCCTTTTACTGGTTCATTTGATTGCTATGGCAACCTCTGAGGCATTAGTGGTTGGCGGGCACGGCGTACGCACTATACTCACATTGTATATTCAATCTCTGTTGTACCATGTGTTCTGTTACTGTTCATACTCTGTCTTTGATATAACTTACTCACTTTTGTTTCCCAATATTCTAGTGCTGATGGTGACGTGTGTCCCTCATGTCTACCCGGGAGAACGGGGTGTCCGGCAGTTGCTACATGGTTTATAAGCTTGGTGGTAGGTAAGTTTCACTGTACACACTTTTTGTCTGAGGACGGACCGTATGGTCCGAAAACGTTCACGAATAAAGTGAAACATTGACCAAAGGATTCCTATTGGAGTGCGCTTCTTTGCTTCTGTTTATACATTGTTTTGCTGCACCCTGGGTTGCTGTTTTTGGAAGTCTGGACTGCGATCTGTTTGGACATTATATATATATATATATATATATATATATATATATATATATATATATATATATATATATATATATATACATATATATATATATATATATATATATATACACATACACACACACACACACACACACACTTGTGCTAATAAGCTAATATGACTGATAAAATAAAAGCTTTTCTTTCACTCATGGTTAGTGTTTGGCTGAAGCCATTTATTATCAATCAACTGTGTTTACTCTTTTTAAATCATAATGACAACAGAAACTACCCAAATGACCCTGATCAAAAGTTTACATACCCTGGTGATTTTGGCCTGATAACATGCACACAAGTTGACACAAAGGGGATTGAATGGCTATTAAAGGTAACCATCCTCAACTGTGATCTGTTTTCTTGTAATTAGTGTGTGTGTATAAAAGGTTAATACGTTTTTGGACTCCTGACAGACCCTTGCATCTTTCATCCAGTGCTGCACTGATGATTCTGGATTCTGAGCCATGAGTAAAGCAAAAGAATTGTCAAAGGATCTGCGGGAAAAAGGTAGTTGAACTGTATAAAACAGGAAAGGGATATAAAAAGATATCCAAGGAATTGAAAATGCAAATCAGCAGTGTTCAAACGCTAATAAAGAAGTGGAAAATGAGGGGTTCTGTTGAAACCAAACCACGGTCAGGTAGACCAACTAAAATTTCAGCCACAACTGCCAGGAAAATTGTTCGGGATGCAAAGACAAACCCACAAATAACTTCAGCTGAAATACAGGACTCTCTGAAAACATGTGGTGTGGCTGTTTCAAGATGCACAATAAGGAGGAACTTGAAGAAAGATGGGCTGCATGTTCGAGTCGCCAGAAGAAAGCCATTACTACGCAAATGCCACAAAGTATTCCGCTTACAATACGCCAAACATCACAGAGACAAACCTCAAACCATCTGGCACGAAGTCATTTGGAGTGATGAGACCAAAATTGAGCTTTTTGGCCACAACTTTAAACGCTACATTTGGAGAGGAGTCAACAAGGCCTAAGATGAAAGGTACACCATTCCTACTGTGAAACACGGAGGTGGATCGCTGATGTTTTGGGGATGTGTGAGCTACAAAGGCACAGGAAATTTGGTCCGAATTGATGGCAAGATGATTGCAGTATGTAATCAAACAGAACCCCTCATTTTCCACTTCTTGATTAGAGTTTGAACACTGCTGATTTGCATTCTCAATTCCTTGGATATCTTTTTATATCCCTTTCCTGTTTTAAGGTAAGTTTTTAATCAAAACGGCTGCTTTCTAAACTATGATGAATGAAAGTGCCCCTGTTTTTAATAGTATTTTTAAAAAACGGGCTTTCATTCATCAAAGTTTACCTTCACTTAAGTCCTTCATTTCTGGTGTTGAAATGTGTGATAATTTTCATCTCAAAAAGCCTTTCGTTCAGGAGAGTCTGTGAAATTCTCTTTAAGAACTTTAATCCTGAGGTTTAGGATGGAGTGACCAGTCTGGGTGAAGTGATAACCAACAGTGGTACAATATTCGTTTTCCTTGTGGTTTTTGAGTGTCTCTACACTCTCGTTTCTCCTTTATTATATCCATTTGTTTTCATTTATTATTGTAGCTCTATTCGTGCATGCCATGCCCCCCCCCCCCTTTTTTCCTTTTGTTTTTCCTCTCATCTTGCTTATTTACTCTCCTCTGTTTATTTACTCTTTCTGGCTATTCTGAGCTATATTCTCCTTCAGACACATCCTCTGCTATTTATGACACCCCTCTCACCCCCTCCCTCCCTTTTTATGTAGTGTGTTTCTATGTAGTGTCTGCGTTCAGCCCCTTTCACTGGGTGTTCCAGCTAACCTCATCAACAGTGCTAAACATACACTATATGGCAAAACACCCCTACTAATTATTGAGTGCTTCACCACACCCACTGCTAACAGGTGATAAACTTCAGCATATAGTAATGAATTCATCATAGACAAACATTGACAATACAATAGGTCTTACTGTAGCGCTCTGTCACTTTAAATAAGGAACGACCTTTTCCACAAGTCAGTGAAATTTCTGCCCTACTAGAAAGAATAAGTGGAACCCCCTATGAGCAACAGCAGAACAGCCTACAATGTGGTAGACCACACAAACTCTGAGAGCGGGTCTACTGAGTGGTGGAGTGCGTAGAGTGTAGAAATCACCTTTCACCTGGTGCATCACTACAAAGTTCCAAACTACCTCTGGGAGCAACATCAGCACAAGAACCATACATTGGGAGCTTCATGAAATGTGTTCCATGGCCGAGCAGCTGTACACAAGCCTCATCATGTGACAAGCATCAGCTGGAGTGGTGTAAAGTACTCCACTACTGGACTCTGGGGCAGTGGAAATGTGTTTTCTGGAGTGATGAATCACACTTCACTATCTGGAAACCTGATGGAAGGCTCTGGGTGTGGCAGATGCCGGGAGAACAATATCTACCCAAATAAGTAGTGCATACTGCAATGTTTGACAAAGACAATGGTCTGGGGCTGTTCTTCAGGGTTTGGGCAATGCCCCTTAGTTCCAGTAAAGGCTGATCTTAATGCTACAGAATACAAAAAACAGAATTTATGTTTACCTGATAAATTACTTTCTCCAACGGTGTGTCCGGTCCACGGCGTCATCCTTACTTGTGGGATATTCTCTTCCCCAACAGGAAATGGCAAAGAGCCCAGCAAAGCTGGTCACATGATCCCTCCTAGGCTCCGCCTACCCCAGTCATTCGACCGACGTTAAGGAGGAATATTTGCATAGGAGAAACCATATGATACCGTGGTGACTGTAGTTAAAGAAAATAAATTATCAGACCTGATTAAAAAACCAGGGCGGGCCGTGGACCGGACACACCGTTGGAGAAAGTAATTTATCAGGTAAACATAAATTCTGTTTTCTCCAACATAGGTGTGTCCGGTCCACGGCGTCATCCTTACTTGTGGGAACCAATACCAAAGCTTTAGGACACGGATGAAGGGAGGGAGCAAATCAGGTCACCTAAATGGAAGGCACCACGGCTTGCAAAACCTTTCTCCCAAAAACAGCCTCAGAAGAAGCAAAAGTATCAAACTTGTAAAATTTGGTAAAAGTGTGCAGAGAAGACTAAGTCGCTGCCCTACATATCTGATCAACAGAAGCCTCGTTCTTGAAGGCCCATGTGGAAGCCACAGCCCTAGTGGAATGAGCTGTGATTCTTTCAGGAGGCTACCGTCCGGCAGTCTCGTAAGCCAATCTGATGATGCTTTTAATCCAAAAAGAGAGAGAGGTAGAAGTTGCTTTTTGACCTCTCCTGTTACCAGAATAAACAACAAACAAGGAAGATGTTTGTCTAAAATCCTTTGTAGCATCTAAATAGAATTTTAGAGTGCGAACAACATCCAAATTGTGCAACAAACGTTCCTTCTTCGAAACTGGTTTCGGACACAAAGAAGGCACGACTATCTCCTGGTTAATGTTTTTGTTAGAAACAACTTTTGGAAGAAAACCAGGTTTAGTACGTAAAACCACCTTATCTGCATGGAACACCAGATAAGGAGGAGAACACTGCAGAGCAGATAATTCTGAAACTCAACAAAACTTTCCAAGATAATAACTTAATATCAACGGAATGTAAGGGTTCAAACGGAACCCCCTGAAGAACTGAAAGAACTAAGTTGAGACTCCAAGGAGGAGTCAAAGGTTTGTAAACAGGCTTGATTCTAACCAGAGCCTGAACAAAGGCTTGAACATCTGGCACAGCTGCCAGCTCTTTGTGAAGTAACACAGACAAGGCAGAAATCTGTCCTTTCAAGGAACTTGCAGATAATCCTTTCTCCAATCCTTCTTGAAGAAAGGATAGAATCCTAGGAATCTTTACCTTGTCCCAAGGGAATCCTTTAGATTCACACCAACAGATATATTTTTTCCATATTTTGTGGTAAATTTTTCTAGTTACAGGCTTTCTGGCCTGAACAAGAGTATCAATAACAGAATCTGAGAACCCTCGCTTTGATAAGATCAAGCGTTCAATCTCCAAGCAGTCAGCTGGAGTAGGACCAGATTCGGATGTTCGAACGGACCTTGAACAAGAAGGTCTCGTCTCAAAGGTAGCTTCCATGGTGAAGCCGATGACATATTCACCAGATCTGCCTACCAAGTCCTGCGTGGTTACGCAGGAGCTATCAAGATCACCTACGCCCTCTCCTGATTGATCCTGGCTACCAGCCTGGGGATGAGAGGAAACGGCGGGAATACATAAGCTAGGTTGAAGGTCCAAGGTGCTACTAGTGCATCTACTAGAGTCGCCTTGGGATCCCTGGATCTGGACCCGTAGCAAGGAACCTTGAAGTTCTGACGAGAGGCCATCAGATCCATGTCTGGAATGCCCCACAGTTGAGTGATTTGGGCAAAGATTTCCGGATGGAGTTCCCACACCCCCGGATGCAATGTCTGACGAATCAGAAAATCCGCTTCCCAAGTTTCCACTCCTGGGATGTGGATTGCAGACAGGTGGCAGGAGCGAGTCTCCGCCCATTGAATGATTTTGGTCACTTCTTCCATCGCCAGGGAACTCCTTGTTCCCCCCTGATGGTTGATGTACGCAACAGTCGTCATGTTGTCTGATTGAAACCGTATGAACTTGGCCCTCGCTAGCTGAGGCCAAGCCTTGAGAGCATTGAATATCGCTCTCAGTTCCAGAATATT
Source organism: Bombina bombina (assembly GCF_027579735.1). NCBI lineage: Eukaryota > Metazoa > Chordata > Amphibia > Anura > Bombinatoridae > Bombina > Bombina bombina. The sequence goes on from NC_069499.1 coordinate 460,390,438, forward strand.
TATCGGTAGAAGAGATTCTTCCCGAGACCAAAGACCCTGAGCTTTCAGGGATCCCCAGACCGCGCCCCAGCCCATCAGACTGGCGTCGGTCGTGACAATGACCCACTCTGGTCTGCGGGAGGTCACCCCTTGCGACAGGTTGTCCAGGGACAGCCACCAACGGAGTGAGTCTCTGGTCCTCTGATTTACTTGTATCTTCGGAGACAAGTCTGTATAGTCCCCATTCCACTGACTGAGCATACACAATTGAAATGGTCTTAGATGAATGCGCGCAAAAGGAACTATGTCCATTGCCGCTACCATCAAACCTATCACTTCCATGCACTGTGCTATGGAAGGAAGAGGAACGGAAGGAAGTATCCGACAAGAGTTTAGAAGTTTTGTTTTTCTGGTCTCTGTCAGAAAAATCCTCATTTCTAAGGAGTCTATTATTGTTCCCAAGAAGGGAACTCTTGTCGACGGAGATAGAGAACTCTTTTCCACGTTCACTTACCATCCGTGAGATCTGAGAAAGGCCAGGACTATGTCCGTGTGAGCCTTTGCTTGAGGAAGGGACGACGCTTGAATCAGAATGTCGTCCAAGTAAGGTACTACAGCAATGCCCCTTGGTCTTAGCACCGCCAGAAGGGACCCTAGTACCTTTGTGAAAATCCTTGGAACAGTGGCTAATCCGAAAGGAAGCGCCACGAACTGGTAATGCTTGTCCAGGAATGCGAACCTTAGGAACCGATGATGTTCCTTGTGGACAGGAATATGTAGATACGCATCCTTTAAATCCACCATGGTCAAGAATTGACCTTCCTGGATGGAAGGATTGTTCGAATGGTTTCCATTTTGGACGATGGAACCTTGAGAAACTTGTTTAGGATCTTGAGATCTAAGATTGGTCTGAACGTTCCCTCTTTTTTGGGAACTACGAACAGATTGGAGTAGAACCCCATCCCTCGTTCTTTTAATGGAACAGGATGAATCACTTCCAGAAGATAACCTTGGAAGACTATTTCTAGCGCCCAAGGATCCAGAACATCTCTTGCCCAAGCCTGAGTGAAGAGAGAGAGTCTGCCCCCCACCAAATCCGGTCCCGGATCGGGGCCCCGCATCTCATGCTGTCTTGGGAGCAGTGGCAGGTTTCTTGGCCTGCTTTCCTTTGTTCCAGCCTTGCCTTGGTCTCCAGGCTGGATTGGCTTGAGAAGTATTACCCTCCTGCTTAGAGGACGTAGCACTTGGGGCTGGTCCGTTTCTGCGAAAGGGACGAAAATTAGGTTTATTTTTGTCCTTGAAAGACCTATTCTGAGGAAGGGCGAGGCCCTTGCCCCCAGTGATATCAGAGATAAACTCTTTCAAGTCAGGGCCAAACAGTGTTTTCCCCTTGAAAGGAATGTCAAACAATTTGTTCTTGGAAGACGCATCCGCTGACCAAGATTTTAACCAAAGCGCTCTGCGCGCCACAATAGCAAACCCAGAATTTTTCGCCGCTAACCTAGCCAATTGCAAGGTGGCGTCTAGGGTGACAGAATTAGCCAATTTAAGAGCACGAATTCTGTCCATAATCTCCTCATAAGAAGAAGAATTACTAATAATCGCCTTTTCTAGCTCATCGCACCAGAAACACGCGGCTGTAGTGACAGGGACAATGCATGCAATTGGTTGTAGAAGGTAACCTTGCTGAACAAACATCTTTTTTAGCAAACCTTCTAATTTTTTATCCATAGGATCTTGGAAAGCACAACTATCTTCTATGGGTATAGTGGTGCGCTTGTTTAGAGTAGAAACCGCCCCCTCGACCTTGGGGACTGTCTGCCATAAGTCCTTTCTGGGGTCGACTATAGGAAACAATTTTTTTAAATATGGGGGGAGGTACGAAAGGTACACCGGGCCTGTCCCATTCTTTATTAACAATGTACGCCACCCGCTTGAGTATAGGAAAAGCTTCGGGGGGCCCCGGGGCCTCTAGGAACTTGTCCATTTTACATAGTGTTTCTGGAATGACCAGATAATCACAATCATCCAAATTGGATAACACCTCCTTAAGCAGAGCGCGGAGATGTTCCAACTTAAATTTAAAAGTAATCACATCAGGTTCAGCTTGTTGAGAAATTTTTCCTGAATCTGAAATTTCTCCCTCAGACAAAACCTCCCTGGCCCCCTCAGACTGGTGTAGGGGCCCTTCAGAAACAATATCATCAGCGGCCTCATGCTCTTCAGTATTTTCTAAAACAGAGCAGTCGCGCTTTCGCTGATAAGTGGGCATATTGGCTAAAATGTTTTTGATAGAATTATCCATTACAGCCGTTAATTGTTGCATAGTAAGGAGTATTGGCGCGCTAGATGTACTAGGGGCCTCCTGTATGGGCAAAACTGGTGTAGACGAAGGAGGGGATGATGCAGTACCATGCTTACTCCCCTCACTTGAGGAATCATCTTGGGCATCATTTTTACTAAATTTATTATGACATAAATCACATCTATTTAAATGAGAAGGAACCTTGGCTTCCCCACAGTCAGAACACAATCTATCTGGTAGTTCAGACATGTTAAACAGGCATAAACTTGATAACAAAGCACAAAAAACGTTTTAAAATAAAACCGTTACTGTCACTTTAAATTTTAAACTGAACACACTTTATTACTGCAATTGCGAAAAAGTATGAAGGAATTGTTCAAAATTCACCAAAATTTCACCACAGTGTCTTAAAGCCTTAAAAGTATTGCACACCAAATTTGGAAGCTTTAACCCTTAAAATAACGGAACCGGAGCCGTTTTTATATTTAACCCCTTTACAGTCCCTGGAATCTGCTTTGCTGAGACCCAACCAAGCCCAAAGGGGAATACGATACCAAATAATGCCTTCAGAAAGACTTTTCTATGTATCAGAGCTCCACACACATGCAGCTGCATGTCATGCTGTTCTCAAAAACAAGTGCGCCATACCGGCGCGAAAATGAGGCTCTGACTATGATTAGGGAAAGCCCCAATAGAATAAAGTGTCTAAAACAGTGCCTGCCGATATTATTTTACAAAAAATACCCAGATTAAATGATTCCTCAAGGCTAAATATGTGTAAATATGATCGATTTAGCCCAGAAAATGTCTACAGTCTTAATAAGCCCTTGTGAAGCCCTTATTTACTGTGTGAATAAAAATGGCTTACCGGATCCCATAGGGAAAATGACAGCTTCCAGCATTACATCGTCTTGTTAGAATGCGTCATACCTCAAGCAGCAAAAGACTGCTCACTGTTCCCCCAACTGAAGTTAATTCCTCTCAACAGTCCTGTGTGGAACAGCCATGGATTTTAGTAACGGTTGCTAAAATCATTTTCCTCATACAAACAGAAATCTTCATCTCTTTTCTGTTTCAGAGTAAATAGTACATACCAGCACTATTTTAAAATAACAAACTCTTGATTGAATAATAAAAACTACAGTTAAACACTAAAAAACTCTAAGCCATCTCCGTGGAGATGTTGCCTGTACAACGGCAAAGAGAATGACTGGGGTAGGCGGAGCCTAGGAGGGATCATGTGACCAGCTTTGCTGGGCTCTTTGCCATTTCCTGTTGGGGAAGAGAATATCCCACAAGTAAGGATGACGCCGTGGACCGGACACACCTATGTTGGAGAAACAAAATTTATGCTTACCTGATAAATTTCTTTCTCTTGTGGTGTATCCAGTCCACGGGTTCATCCATTACTTGTGGGATATTCTCCTTCCCAACAGGAAGTTGCAAGAGGACACCCACAGCAGAGCTGTCTATATAGCTCCTCCCCTAACTGCCACCCCCAGTCATTCGACCGAAGACAAGCAAGAAAAAGGAGAAACTATAGGGTGCAGTGGTGACTGTAGTTTAAAAATAAAAAACACCTGCATTAAAGTGACAGGGCGGGCCGTGGACTGGATACACCACAAGAGAAAGAAATTTATCAGGTAAGCATAAATTTTGTTTTCTCTTGTAAGGTGTATCCAGTCCACGGGTTCATCCATTACTTGTGGGATACCAATACCAAAGCTTTAGGACACGGATGAAGGGAGGGACAAGGCAGGAACTTAAACGGAAGGCACCACTGCCTGCAAGACCTTTCTCCCAAAAATAGCCTCTAAGGAAGCAAAAGTATCAAATTTGTAGAATTTAGAAAAAGTATGAAGCGAAGACCAAATCGCCGCCTTACAAATCTGTTCAACAGATTTTTAAAAGCCCATGTGGAAGCTACCGCTCTAGTGGAATGAGCTGTAATTCTTTCCAGAGGCTGCTGGCCAGCAGTCTCATAAGCTCAACGGATTATGCTTCTCAGCCAAAAAGAAAAGAAGATGCCAAAGCCTTTTGGCCTCTCCTCTGTCCAGAGTAGACAACAAACAATGCAGATGTTTGACGAAAATCCTTAGTAGCTTGTAAATAATACTTTAAAGCATGAACCACGTCAAGATTGTGTAATAGACGTTCCTTCTTTGAAGAAGGATTAGGACACAGTGACGGAACAACAATCTCCTGATTGATATTCTTATTAGATACCACCTTAGGAAGAAATCCAGGTTTGGTACGCAACACTACCTTATCTGTATGGAATATCAGATAAGGGGAATCACACTGTAAGGCAGATAACTCTGAAACTCTTCGAGCCGAAGAGATAGCTACCAAAAACAGAACTTTCCAAGAAAAAAGCTTGATATCTATGGAATGCAGAGGTTCAAACGGAACCCCTTGAAGAACTTTAAGAACTAAATTTAAACTCCATGGCGGAGCAACAGGTCTAAACACAGGCTTGATTCTAACTAAAGCCTGACAAAACGCCTGAACGTCTGGAACATCTGCCAGACGCTTGTGCAGAAGGACAAAGCAGAAATCTGTCCCTTTAAGGAACTAGCTGACAATCCCTTCTCCAATCCTTCTTGGAGAAAGGATAATATCCTAGGAATCCTGACTTTACTCCATGAGTAACCTTTGGATTCACACCAATGAAGATATTTACACCATATCTTATGATAGATTTTCCTGGTGACAGGCTTTCGAGTCTGAATTAAGGTATCAATGACCGACTCGGAGAAACCACGTTTTGATAAAATCAAGCGTTCAATCTCCAAGCAGTCAGCCGTTTGATGTTTGAATGGACCTTGGAGTAGAAGGTCCTGCCTCAGCGGCAGAGTCCATGGTGGAAGGGATGACATGTCCACCAGATCTGCATACCAAGTCCTGCGTGGCCACGAAGGTGCTATTAAAATCACTGAAGCTCTCTCCTGCTTGATCTTGGCAATCAGACGAGGGAGGAGAGGAAATGGTGGGAACACATAAGCCAGGCTGAAGGACCAGGGCACTGCTAGAGCATCTATCAGCGCTGCCTGGGGATCCCTGGACCTGGACCCATAACAGAGAAGCTTGGCGTTCTGACGAGACGCCATCAGATCCACTTCTGGTTTGCCCCATAGTTGAATCAGCTGGGCAAATACCTCCGGATGGAGCTCCCACTCCCCCGGATGAAAAGTCTGCCGACTTAGAAAATCCGCCTCCCAGTTCTCTACTCCTGAGATATGGATAGCTGAGAGATGGCAAGAGTGAACCTCTGCCCATAGAATTATCTTTGAAACCTCCAACATTGTCAGGGGGCTTCTTGTCCCCCCCTGATGGTTGATATAGGCTACAGTCGTGATATTGTCCGACTGAAATCTGATGAACCTGACCGCAGCTAGCTGAGGCCAAGCCTGAAGAGCATTGAATATCGCTCTCAGTTCCAGAATGTTTATCGGAAGGAGGGCTTCCTCCTGAGTTCATGAACCCTGAGCCTTCAGGGAGTTCCAGACTGAGCCCCAGCCCAGAAGGCTGGCATCTGTCGTGACTATAGTCCACTCTGGCCTGTGGAAAATCATTCCCCTGGACAGATGGACCCGAGAGAACCATAAGAGAATCCCTGGTCTCTTGATCCAGATTTAGCAGAGGGGACAAATCTGTGTAATCCCCATTTCACTGATTGAGCATGCAAAGTTGCAGTGGTCTGAGATGAAGGCGGGCAAACGGAACTATGTCCATTGCCGCTACCATTAGGCCGATTACTTCCATACACTGAGCCACTGACGGCTGAGAAATGGAATGAAGAGCACGGCAGGAAGTTAGAAGCTTTGATAACCTGACCTCTGTCAGAAAAATTTTCATTTCTACTGAATCTATCAGTGTTCCTAGGAAGGAAACTCTTGTGAGAGGGGAGAGAGAACTCTTTTCTTCGTTCACCTACCACCCGTGAGACCTCAGAAAGGACAGAACAATGGCCGTATGGGACTTGGCGATTTGAAAAGTCGACGCCTGAATCAGAATGTCGTCTAGGTAAGGAGCCACCGCTATGCCCCGTGGCCTTAGAACCGCCAGTAGGGACCCTAGAACCTTCGTAAAGATTCTTGGTGCCGTGGCTAACCCGAAGGGAAGAGCCACAAACGGGTAATGCCTGTCTAAGAAGGAGAACCTGAGGAACTGATGATGATCTCTGTGAATCAGAATGTGGAGATAAGCATCCTTTAAGTCCACGGTAGTCATATATTGACCCTCCTGGATCATAGGGAGGATGGTTCGGATAGTCTCTATCTTGAAGGATGGGACCCTGAGAAATTTGTTTAGGATCTTGAGATCCAAGATTGGTCTGAAAGTTCCCTCTTTTTTGGGAACTATAAAAAGATTTAAATAGAAGCCCTGCCCCTGTTCCTCCCTTGGAACTGGATGGATCATTCCCATAACCAGCAGGTCTTGAACACAACGTAAGAATGCCTCTCTCTTTAATCTGGTTTACAGATAATTGAGAGAGATGAAATCTCCCCTTTGGAGATGAAGCATTGAAGTCCAGAAGATATCCCTGGGAAACAATCTCTAATGCCCAGGGATCCTGGACGTCTCTTGCCCAAGCCTGGGCGAAGAGAGAGAGTCTGCCCCCCACTAGATCCGCTCCCGGATCGGGGGCTACTCCTTCATGCTGTCTTAGAGGCAGCCGCAGGTTTCTTGGCCTGCTTCCCCTTGTTCCAAGCCTGGTTAGGTCTCCAGACTGGTTTGGGCTGGGCAAAATTTCCCTCTTGTTTTGCATTAGAGGAAACTGAAGCTGCGCCACTCTCGAAGTTTTGAAAGGAACAAAATTTATTCTGTTTGGTCCTTAACTTATTGGACCTATCCTGAGGAAGGGCTTGACCTTTTCCTCCAGTAATATCAGAAATGATCTCCTTCAGACCAGGCCCGAATAGGGTCTGTCCCTTGAAACAGTGAAAAAATACAGTAAAATCTTTGAAATTTTTACAGTGTGAATAAGGGACTAAAGCAGCATTGCATCCACTTGCAAATGGATGATTAACCCCTTAGGCCCCAAACCGGATTGAAAAACGTTAAAAAACGTTAAAAATCAATTGAGCACCATGCCACAGCTCTGCTGAGGCTCCTACCTGCCCTTAAATACGATTTTGTGCAGAAATAACCCCTTTGAAATGGTTCTCAGATGCCAGAGGACTCTTCTAGGGAAGCTGGATGTCTCAGTCTGTATTAAAACTGCGCAGTTAGAGCGCTAAAATAGGCCCCTCCCACCATGTACTGGATGTCAGAGGGGCCTTAAGAAAATACTCCTAGGAGTATCTGACTATCCATGTGGAAACTAGGCCCCAAATAAAGACTTATCTCCCTCAGAAAAAAAACGTCCTATTTATGAAATCATGTAAACGTTTTGTCACTAAGCAATATGAATATTAACATGAGTATTACCCTGTTATGTAAGCATGATCCCAGTCGCTGTTAAATCACTGCATCAGGCATACCTCAAATACACAAGGCTTTGTCAGCATTTTATAGAACTTATTCCTCTCTCTAGAAATAAAAATACTGAACATACCTCAAAGCAGGTAATCTGCAGGCCGTTCCCCCAACTGAAGTTTTCCCATATTCATCAGTTATGTGTGAGAACAGCAATGGACCTTAGTTACAAACCGCTAAGATCATCAAATCTCCAGGCAGAACTCTTCTTCTAATTTCTGCCTGAGGGAAAAACAGTACAACGCCGGTACCGTTTAAAAATAAACTCTTGATTGAAGGTAAAACAACACTAAGTCACCACATATCTCTTGATACTTCCTTTCTTGTCGAGAGTTGCAAGAGAATAACTGGGGGTGGCAGTTAGGGGAGGAGCTATATAGACAGCTCTGCTGTGGGTGTCCTCTTGCAACTTCCTGTTGGGAAGGAGAATATCCCACAAGTAATGGATGAACCCGTGGACTGGATATACCTTACAAGAGAAAGACATGTTAAGACAGTTGGGTGCTTTTAACGTTTTGGCAACAGTTTGGAGAATATCAAATCCAAAATTGGAAAACAGAACACATTCACGTATGAGGCACAGAAAAAAAAAGACTTGCCAGGTCTCAAAAGAAGAACATAATTCATGCAAATTCCAGTCTCCAATAGATTTAAAAGACCTTTATTTCTTGTAAGCTGGGTCCATAGATACAAAACTAAGATTTCAGGTCTACAATAGGTCCTTAGATATGACTAAGGACCTATTGTATGCCTAAAATGTTGTTTTTGTACCCATGGACCCAGTTTATAAGAAACAAAAAGGTATTTAAAAACTATTGGAGGCTGAAAATTGCATGAACAGTTTGGGGAAGGCACTTTCCTGTTCCAGCATGACTGTGCCTCTGTGAACAAAGCAAGGCCCATAAAGACATGGCTTGACAAGTTTGATGTGGAGGAACTCAAGCGGCCTGCATAGAACCCTGACTTTAACCCCAGCATGTTTGAGATAAATTGTAATGCCACTTGTGAGCCAGATCTTCTTGCTCAACATCAGTGCCTGGCCTCACAAATGTTTTTTTGGCTAAATGAACACAAATTCCCATAGACACATTCAGAAATGCAGTGGAAAGCCTTCCCAGAAGAGTGATGGTTGCTATAGCCAAAAAGAAGGGGCCAACTCCATATAAATGCCCATTGTTTTGTAATGAGATGTCCAAGTTCAGTCAGGTAATGATTAGATTATTTAAAATGAAAAAAATAAATCAGCTTTTCATCTCATATTTCTGGCCATTTGCAGGCTTTCTGCCACTTGTTTCTTGTTGAATGACGTGAAGATGACTGCAACATTATCTGCATATAATGTCAGGTATGTTGTTTTGAGTACTTTTGGGGACAGTCATGTCATAATAAAGATAATCAATTTATATAACCAGTTATACCATATAGCATAGTCTAATATAACCCAAAACGCCAGCTTCTGGTTTCTTAGTTTTTGGATTTTATTTTTTATTCAATATTACATGTATAAAATATTTCCCTGGCGATTAAGAATTTAGTTACTAGGTCCACAAGATTCTGTCTGGCTGCAATGTTTCATGTGAAAGTGACAATCCTTGTCACAGATATATAATCTGTTACCAAACATTCTTTTAAATGTTATACTTAACTGAAGATCTGCTGCCATCTAGTGTTCAAAAGTAAAAAAATGTATTCAAAAACCTCTAATGACAGCCAGAAAATCAAAAAGTCTGAGGGACATCCTGGTAAAAAGTCAATTCTCCAGAGGTCCATCTGATGCAGACTGGCTCAGAAAGGACAGGGGGATAAAAGGCAGCTATCCATGTGGACACTGTGTATACTGTGTCCACATGGACAGCGCTAAACAATTCTCAGTACATGATGGCAAAACTTACAATATAAAGTTTTTCTTTAATTGCAAGTCTGAGGGAGCAATATATCTCCTTAGATGCTCGTGCCCGGTCTTTTACGTAGGAAAAACGAAGAGGCTTGTAAAGGACCGGGTACAAGAACACCGTGATGATATTGCTCATTGTAATGACACCAGTGTAGCGAGACATTTTGAAATGTTTCATAAAGGCAATGTGGAATCTTTAAAGTTTATCATTATTGATAAAGGAATCACTAATGGTAGAGGTGGCAATAATGAAAAAATCCTTTTGCAGAAAGAAGCAAAATGGATTTATAAATTAGGAACGAGATATCCAACAGGTCTAAACGAAAAACTGGAGTTTGCCAGTTTCCTATAAAAAAGTTCTCAGATAGAGTGTACGCCGTTATCTGGAAGTGATCATTAAAAGGCCGTATTTAGCTTTGCTTTGAAAGGCTTAGGAATTTAGCTTTTCCATTTAAAATGTATAAATTAACAAAGCTTTTTTATTTTGGTCCTTTTTAACTATGAACACATGTATTATCGAATAGGGCACCTTGCTGTATACAGCTTTAAGAGATTAGCAGGTGTAATAGCAAGTTGATCACCTGTGTAGCCACAGGTAGGTCTATATAAAGAGGATATCCGGTATGGATTAGTATGCCCTGATGAACCCCTTAGACACAAATCTTGCTGCAGGGGTGAAACGTGCGTTGGCACTTTGTGTAATCCTAGCACCTATGTGCTATACCAGCCAGGAGTGAGGTCGACCAACTCCTGTCTTTTTTGTAAGCAATTTTCAAAGAAAGCAAAGACAAAAGCAAAGAAAAGACATCGTTGGTACAAGTTTATTCTCTGCCTTGAAACTGACCCAATGTTAATACTGCATGCTGAGAAAGAGCGTGTTTGTATAAAAGCGGCTAACTACTGGAGAATGTGGTTTCCTTGTTTGCGCTGGACTGAGCGTGCAACATCTACTTGAAGGTGTCTAAAGATAAGAGACCCCGTCGCTGAGAAATTGTTTGGTGTGTTGCTGTTTCAATATACTTTCCTGAGTATATGGTGCATCCTGGTATGTGCTCAGCTACATAACATCGGTGGAAGCCTGGTTTCTTTCACCCTGTGCAACTGGCCAATCCAGTGGACGGATTCTCGGCTTTTGGGACACACCTCCTGCAATTTAACCTATTGCCAGCAGGCTCATAACCACACCTCAGGCTGCAAGTGACGTCACACGCACTGAATGCTGCATCTCCTTTGAATGGGAATTACGGATCCAAACACAGCAGCTAAGTAAAACAAGTGAACTTGTACCTCCAGCAGCATTTATCTTTTGCCTGCTTTTCAGACATTATAATAAGTCATGTGCCGTTCATTTGTTATGATCTGTTTGGTATAAATGAAAATGTCTTTGTGATGGTCTCACTTGTTACTAATTTGTCTATG